>NC_140990.1:103987008-104095554 GCF_052327205.1 Somniosus microcephalus | reverse complement strand
GTTCTTGCCATGGAAAGAGTGCAACGGCGATTCACCAGGCTGATACCTGGAATGGCGGGAATGACCTACGAAGAGAGATTAAATAGTTTGGGCTTGTACTCACTGGAGTTTAGAAGATTGAGAGGGGATCTCATCGAAACATATAAAATTATGGCAGGCCTGGACAGGCTGAATTCAGAGAGAATGTTTCCAATGGCCGGGGAGCACAGAACCAGGGGCCACAGTCTAAAAATAGCGGGCAAATCATTTAAAACAGAGATGAGGAAGAATTTCTTCACTCAAAGAGTGGTGAGCCTGTGGAATTCCCTGCCACAGAGGGCTGTGAAGGCTAATTCAATAAATATTTTCAAGAGAGTATTGGATATATTTCTGAAGGCTAAGGGGATTAAGGGTTACGGAGAAAAGGCGGGGACGGGGTACTGAACTGGTAAGATCAGCTATGATCTCAGACGAAGATCAGCCATGATCTCATTGAATGGCGGAGCAGGCTCGAAGGGCCGAATGGCCTACTCCTGTTCCTATCTCTATGTTTCTATGTTTCTATCTCCCCCCACCCGGTGTGGTACTGAGCCCCACATAGAGCAGGAGGATCCCATCTCCCCCCACCCGGTGTGGTACTGAGCCCCACATAGAGCAGGAGGATCCCATCTCCCCCCACCCGGTGTGGTACTGAGCCCCACACAGAGCAGGAGGATCCCAGATCCCCCGTCCCATCCGGTGTGGTACTGAGCCCCACACAGAACAGGAGGATCCCATCTCCCCCCACCCGGTGTGGTACTGAGCCCCACATAGAGCAGGAGGATCCCATCTCCCTCCACCCGGTGTGGTACTGAGCCCCACATGGAGCAGGAGGATCCCAGATCCCCCGTCCCATCCGGTGTGGTACTGAGCCCCACACAGAGCAGGAGGATTCCATCTCCCCCCACCCGGTGTGGTACTGAGCCCCACACAGAACAGGAGGATCCCATCTCCCCCCACCCGGTGTGGTACTGAGCCCCAAACAGAGCAGGAGGATCCCAGATCCCCCGTCCCACCCGGTGTGGTACTGAGCCCCACACAGAACAGGAGGATCCCATCTCCCCCCACCCGGTGTGGTACTGAGCCCCAAACAGAGCAGGAGGATCCCAGATCCCCCGCCCCACCTGGTGTGGTACTGAGCCCCACTCGGAGCAGGAGGATCCCATCTCCCCCCACCCGGTGTGGTACTGAGCCCCACACAGAACAGGAGGGTCCCATCTCCCCCCACCCGGTGTGGTACTGAGCCCCACACAGAGCAGGAGGATCCCATCTCCCCCCACCCGGTGTGGTACTGAGCCCCAAACAGAGCAGGAGGATCCCAGCTCCCCCCACCCGGTGTGGTACTGAGCCCCACATAGAGCAGGAGGATCCCAGATCCCCCCACCCGGTGTGGTACTGAGCCCCACACAGAACAGGAGAATCCCATCACCCCCCACCCGGCGTGGTACTGAGCCCCACACAGAACAGGAGGATGATATACCTATCAATTCAGTTCATGAAAAGCGACGAGTTAAGTTAGTAACTATAGGTTTTTATTGGCTAAATAACAGAGCCCACCCTCGTTGGCGCATGTACTTCGTGATAGAGCATCTGGGGGTTCGTTCAGTTTACCAGGCCGGTACAAGATATCATAATCATAGGTGGAGAGCTAGATTCTCCACCTCAAGATCTTGTCGTTCTTGATTTTGCCCCTCAGCTTGTTATTAAACATAAAAGCGACCGAACGCTGGTCGGTGAGGAGGGTAAATCGTTTGCCTGCCAGATAATGCCTCCAGCGTCGTACTGCCTCCACGATCGCCTGGGCATCCTTCTCGACCGAAGAGTGTCGGATCTCAGGGCCCTGGAGGGTCCCTGAGAAGAAGGCCACAGGTCTCCCCACCTGGTTAAGGGTTGCAGCTAGGGCGAAGTCGGATGCATCGCTCTCCACTTGGAAAGGGATAGACTCATCCACCGCATGCATTGTGGCCTTAGCAATGTCTCCCTTTATGAGGGAGAAGGCTGCGCATGCTTCTGCCGTCAGGGGGAAGGAGGTGGACTTCATGAGAGGTCTGGCTTTGTCCGCATAATTGGGCACCCATTGGGCATAGTAGGCGAAGAGCCCCAGGGTTCTGTTCAGCGCCTTTGGACAGTGGGGGAGGGGAAGCTCCATGAGGGGGCGCATTCTTTCGGGGTCGGGGCCGATGACTCCGTTCTCTACTACGCAGCCGAGGATGGCAAGACGCGAGGTGTTAAACACACATTTCTCCTTATTGTAGGTGAGGTTCAGCCATTGGGCCATACGGAGGAATCTCTCCAGATTAACATCATGGTCCTGCCGGTCGCGGCCGCAGATGGTGACGTTATCTAGATAGGGGAACGTGGCGTGCAGCCCGTTCTGGTCAACCATCCGGTCCATCTCCCTTTGGAAGACCGAAACCCCGTTGGTGACGCCGAAGGGAACCCTAAGGAAGTGGTAGAGGCGGCCATTCGCCTCGAAGGCGGTATACTGGCGGTCCTCAGGGCGGATAGGGAGTTGGTGGTAGGCCGACTTAAGGTCGATGGTAGAGAATACCCGGTACTGTGCAATCTGATTGACCATATCAGATATGCGGGGAAGGGGGTATGCGTCCAGCTGGGTGTACCGGTTTATGGTTTGGCTGTAGTCGATGACCAGGCGGTTTTTATTGCCGGTCTTAACGACTACGACCTGGGCACGCCAGGGGCTGTTGCTCCTCTCGATGATGCCCTCCTTCAGGAGATGCTGCACCTCAGAGCTAATAAAAGCTCTGTCCCCGGCGCTGTACCGCCTGCTCTTGGTAGCGACGGGTTTACAGTCGCGGGTGAGGTTAGCGAACAGGGAGGGGGGCGGGACCTTGAGGGTGGATAGGCCGCAGGTGGTACGCGGTGGGCGGTTTAAAAGCTGCTGGTTGTCGACTGTGAGCGGGGGGAGGGGTCCACCGTATGCCAAAGTGACACTTTGAAGGTGGGATTGGAAATCCAGCCCTAGTAGGACGGCAGCGCAGAGTTGGGGCAGGACGAGAAGTTTAACATTTTTATACTCCGTGCCCCTAACTGACAGGGTCACAACACAGTAGCCGCTGATGTCTGTAGAATGGGACCTCGACGCCATCGAGATCCGGTTGCGCGTTGGCCGGACAGTGAGGGAGTAGTGGCTCACCGTGTCTGGATGGATGAAACTCTCCGTGCTTCCGCTGTCGAATAGGCAGGTCGTGGCGTGGCCGTTTACTTTGATGTCCATCATGGACTTGGACAGGTGATGCGGGCGAGCTTGGTCAAGTGTGACGGAGGCTAGTGTATGGCTGAGCGAGTTGCTGTAGTCTGCGGGTGAGGCGGTGGTCGGGTCTGGAGACAAGGTGGCGGTCGAGTGTGGTGAACAAAATGGCGGCGCCCACGACGTTGAATAAAATGGCGGAGAAGATGGCCGCCCCCACAACTCACATGAGGCACTGCCGGCGTCGGTGGCCTTGATCAAAGATGGCCGCCCCCACGACTCACGAGGGGATACTGGCATCTGTGGCCTTGATGAAAGATGGCCGCCCCCACAACTCGCATGAGGCACTGCTGGCGTCTGTGGCTTTCCCCCTGCAGGCCTTCGCGAAGTGGCCTTTCTTGTGGCAGTCAGAGCCGGTCGCATTTTTTGCAGGGCAGCGTGCCCTCGGGTGTTTCGCCTGGCCACAGAAGAAGCAGCCGGCGGCCCGATCGCGGGGCTCCGATGTCGCAGCCGGTACCGGGGGTGGCGGTCCCGATCGGTTCCGGCACACCGACGCTGTGGTAGGTCCCAGAGGCGGCGGTGCGAGGGGTATTGCAGCCGGGGTCGGGCCCGAGTCCCAGGGTCGCGCAGCACAGTGCCTGGAGTACGCCTCGAGGTCCCGATGGGCCACTTCCAAGGAGCGAGCGAGGGTAGCAGCTGTTTTCAGGTCGAGGTCCTTTGATTCCAGCAGTCTTTGCCGTGAGTAGTCTGACCGAAGGCCTTTCACGAAGGCATCTCGGATGTTTCCATCTGTATGTTCTGCAGCTGTTACGGCTTTAAAGTCACAGTCCCTGCCGAGTATTTGCAGCACCCGTAAGAAATCATCAACCGACTCTCCTGGCTGTTGCGAGCGGAATCTTAGGAGATGCCTGGCGTACATTGAGTTTACAGGGCTCCGATACTGTTCTTTTAGCAGGTTGAGGGCGTCCTCGTATGTGGCAATGTCCCGGATGAGTGCAAATACTTTAGGGCTCACCTGAGCGGTCAGAACTCTTAGTTTGGATGCCGGAGGCACGCCGGATTCTCCCAGGTAGGCTTCGAAGCAGCTCAGCCAGTGTTCGAAGTCGAGGGCTGAATTCGCAGCCTGTGGGTTTAGATCCAGGTACGGCGGCCGGAGGGCTTGTAGCCAGGCCGGCTGCTGGGGCTGTTGTAGATGGCCGTTTGGCTGAGGCTGTACGTCTGACTGGTCGCTTGGCTGCTCCGTTGTAGACATTTCAAAATTTAGCCAATAAAATTGATATACCTATCAATTCAGTTCATGAAAAGCGACGAGTTAAGTTAGTAACTATAGGTTTTTATTGGCTAAATAACAGAGCCCACCCTCGTGGGTGATCGGATCCAACAAGGAGGAATACCAGCCAGTCGACCACCTTTATACCTGGGCAAGCAGGCGGAGCCATGGGCGGAGTCAGCTGTGGTCAGCCCAGGTATAACAGCGTGACAAGAGGTGACCTTGTGTAGTGATACAACAGTGTAAACAGTGATAACCATAGTGTAACGATATAAACAGTGATAACCATAGTGTAACGATAGTGAACGATAAAAGTGGTTTACCACAGAGGATCCCATCTCCCCCCACCCGATGTGGTACTGAGCCCCACATAGAGCAGGAAGATCCCATCTCCCCCCACCCGGTGTGGTACTGAGCCCCACACAGAACAGGAGGATCCCATCTCCCCCCACCCGGTGTGGTACTGAGCCCCACACAGAGCGGGAGGATCCCATCTCCCCCCACCCGGTGTGGTACTGAGCCGCACACAGAACAAGAGGATCCCATCTCCCCCCACCCGGCGTGGTACTGAGCCCCACACAGAGCAGGAGGATGCCAAGCCCCATCCCAGTCTCTGCTAGGTTAGCTGATCTCGGCAGGGGTCAAGGTGTCGCTCCAATTGACCTCTGGGCTAGAGAGAGTGTCTGAAAAGGAAAACCAGCCGGGCTTCTTGCTCCCAGTCGCTGTCCAGTGACTCCTCACTGGCAGACAGGATCGGCGGTGATGTCTGCTATAGTCAAATACCCCGCGGGAAAGGGGAGCGGAAATCATAGAATCTTAGAGCACGGAAGGAGGCCATTCGGCCCGTCGTGCCTGTGCCGGCTCTTTGAACGAGCTGTTCAATTTAGTCCCACACGCCGGCTTTTTCCCCATGACTCTGCAAGTTAGTCCTCTTCCAGTACATGTACAATTGCCTTTTGAAATTTCCCATAGAATCTGCTTACTCCGCCCTTTCAGGCCACGCGTTCCAGATCTTAACAACCCCCTGTGTGGAAAAAAACTTCTCAATTCCCCTCTAATTTGCCAATCACCTTAAATCTGTGTCCTCTGGTTACCGACCCTCCTGCCAGTGGAAACGGATTCTCCTTATTTACTCGATCGAAACCTCCTCATAATTTTGAACACAGTGTGAGAGAGAGAGAAAGAAAGAGATACATAGACAGAAAGACAGAGACAGGGAGAGTCAGGGGAAAAGAGAGTCACACAGACAGACAGAGTGAGACAGGAGCACAGACAGAGAGAGAGAGAGAGAGACAAACGCATAGACGGGAGAGAAATTATCCAATACCAGGCCCAGGGGAACGTGTTGATCTGTGGGGACCTCAATTCAAGAACGGGCGAAGAACTAGACTTCACCAATAATCAGGGAAACAATTACGTATTCGGGAATAACCACTTTGACATCCCTTCCCTTCCATACAGGCATAACTGCGACAAGCAGACAAATAACAACGGAAAACAGCTACTACAGCTCTGTCGAAACCTGGGTCTGTACATTGTCAATGGTAGGTTCATAGGAGACCTCCTAGGAAGATCGACCTATTGCTCACCTCTTGGCTGCAGCACAGTAGACTATATGATTACAGATTTGGACCCATCCTCTTTCAGAGCATTCACAGTCAAACCACAAACAACACTGTCAGATCACAGTCAAATTACTATGTATCTCAAAAAGACAGAAACAAACAACATAGAAACACAACCCAGTAAACTGTACAACACCAAAAAATCGTACAGATGGGCCAAAAACGACACGGAAAAATACCAGAAAACAATTAGCAATGCATCAACTCAAGCTCTCTTGGACACCTTTCTGGATAACATATACACTCACAATAAAGAAGGCGTAAACCGGGCAGTAAATAACCTAAACAATATTTTTGATAATTTGGCAACAAGTGCAAACTTGAAAGCTCGCAAGAACAAACCCAAAACAAAAAACTATGAAAAATGGTTTGACCCAGATTGCCATAACATGAGGAAAAAACTTAGAAAAATATCAAACCAAAAACACAGACATCCAGAAAACGAGGAATTACGCCTTACTTATTGTCAGACACTAACACAATACAGAAACACACTCAGAACCAAAAAAGAGCAATATATTAAGAATACACTCAGCTCCATGGAGGAATCCATTGATTCCAATTGTTTCTGGGACAACTTGAATACACTACACAAAAAACAACACGACGAATTGGCCATTCAAAATGGGGACACATGGGTAAACCACTTTGAAAAATTATACCAGAAAAACACACTAAGGCCAGAGCAACACCAAATATGCAAAAAACTGGAAAAGCTAGAAATGGCCATAAAAGATAACAAAAACCTGCTAGACTCCATAATAACAGAAAAAGAACTTTTTGAAAAACTCAAGGACCTGCGACCAGGAAAAGCTTGCGGGACAGACGGCATACTAAACGAGATGATTAAACACACAGACGACAAACTGAACTGGCTATCCTAAAACTCTTCAACTTGGTTCTGAGTGTCAGTTATTTCCCTGATATCTGGAACAAAGGACTCATAATGCCCATATACAAAAGTGGGGACAAAACCGACCCAAACAACTATCGAGGCATCTGTGTAAACAGTAACCTGGGGAAAGTATTCTGTAGCATCATAAACAAAAGACTTATAAACTTCCTTGAGGAGCACAATGTCTTGAGTAAAAGCCAAATTGGATTCCTGCCAAACTATAGAACATCAGATCATATCTTCACCCTACAGACCCTAATTGACAAACACGTTCACAATAACGAGCAAAATCTACGCATGCTTTATAGATTTCCAGAAGGCTTTCGACTCCATCTGGCATGACGGTTTATTCCTGAAACTTATCGAAAGCGGGGTAGGAGGAAAAACATATGATGTAATTAAATCAATGTATACAAACAACAAATGTGCAGTTAAAATTGGAGACAAACAAACAAAATACTTTCCACAGGGGCGGGGGGTGACGCAGGGCTCGCCAATCTCACCGACACTCTTTAATATTTACATAAATGAATTGGCAAAACTACTTGAACAATCTACAGCACCCGGCCTCACCCTATATGAATCCAAGGTTAAATTCCTCCTCTATGCAGACGACCTGGTTCTGCTGTCACCAACTAAGGAGGGTCTACAGCAGAACCTGGACCTGCTAGAGTCGTACTGCCAGACTTGGGCCCTGACAATAAATCCCCAAAAAACCAAAGTCCTTGTGTTTCAGCAAAGATCCAAACATCAGGGACCCAAAATAAATTTCACACTAGGAACAACCAAAATTGAACAAACCACTAACTACACATACTTGGGCTTAAAAATCAGTTCTACGGGAAATTTCAAACTGGCTGTGAATGAACTGAAAGAGAAAGCAAGAAGGGCTTTCTATGCCATCAAAAAATCAATCCAAATAGAAATCCCAATTAGCATTTGGCTCAAAATTTTCAAATCAGTAATTGAACCAATTGCACTCTATGGCAGTGAGGTATGCGGACCGCTAACACAACAAGAATTTGCAAAATGGGACAAGCACCCAATTGAGATCCTACATGCAGAATTCTGTAAAAGTATCCTCCGGACTCAAAGGAAAACAGTAAACAATGCATGCAGGGCGGAACTAGGCCAATATCCATTAATAATCACTATCCAAAAAAGAGCCACCAAATTTTGGAATCACCTTCAAATGAGCAACCCCCAATGCTATCACTACGACGCCCTGAAATGCCAAGAGCTGACCATAAAGAAGAATACCCTCAGTCAACTAGTCCTGGGACTCAGCGAAGTAACTACTAACAATACTAACAATAACCAGCCCCAGGACAGTGACAGGGTAACACAAAGAATTCGACCCAACACAATCGTCGCTAAGCAAAAGGAAAAATATCTCACATATTGGGCAGAAACAACAAAAACCCAAAGCAAACTCAATTGCTACTTGGCCCTAAACAGACAATACAACATAGCTGATTACCTGACCATGGTAAAGGATAACAAACTGAGAAGAACCTTGACAAGGTACAGACTTAGCTAACATAGCCTAGCGATCGAAAAAGGCAGACCAGGCTGCCAAGAGAAGACAGGATATGCTCTCACTGCAGTCAGGGAGTAGTGGAGACAGAGATGCACTTCCTCACAGCCTGTGAAAAATATCAGGGCATCAGAGAGAATTTCTACCAAAAATTCTCACAAATATGCCCTGAATTCAGAAATCTGAATGACAACCAAAAACTCCCATACCTACTGGGAGAGGAGAGAAGCTGTGTAACACTGGCGGCACACTATGTTACAGCTTGCCATGAACAGAGGGACAACCAGTAAACAAATGCGAATGTATATTTATACACTCAGGGATATACCTGTTTATACAATGTATGAATAGAACTGCGTTTATGTGTTCAACCATAAATGTATTTTGATGCTTTGGCAACATAAGATGTACCTTATCATGCCAATAAAGCGATTTGAATTTGAATTTGAAAAAATTGAGAGAGATATGCACAGAGAGCGAGAGAGAGACAGAGAGAAAAAGATAGAGGAAGAACAGGCAAGAGTCTTGTCATTGTGATCCACGTTTGAACCTGTGCCTGTTTCCCGCAGTGTTACCCGGACCTCACCCTACACGGCCGAGAACCGCCAGCGAGCGTCATGTTTAACTCAGACGGTAAGTGGTACTTAGCGAGTCGCTGTCTTTCGGTCAGGATGCTTCCCTGCGTGTGAGGGACGCTCAGTCGGACCGGGAGCTGCTCTGAGAGGCTAGAATCCTATTTCCCTCACTTTCAGATACCTGCTTCTGTCCCCTTTTGCTCCCAGTTCACCTCCTGTCTCTCTCTGTCCCTGCCTCGCTTTTCCCCTTCCCCTTTCTCTTTTCCTCACTCTACCCGGTGTGGGGTCATGGGATCCTCCTGCTCTGTGTGGGGCTCAGTACCACACCGGGTAGAGGGGGTCATGGGATCCTCCTCACGAATGAGCGGGGATCTCATTGAAACTTATAAAATTCTAACAGGACTAGACAGACTAGATACAGGAAGGATGTTCCCGATGGCGGGGGAGTCCAGAACCAGGGGTCACAGTTTAAGGATAAGGGGTAAGCCATTTAGGACAGAGATGAGGAGGAATTTCTTCACCCAGAGAGTGGTGAACCTGTGGAATTCTCTACCACAGAGGGCGGTGGAGGCCAATTCATTAAATATATTCAAGAAGGAGTTGGATATATTTCTTAAAGCTAAAGGGATCAAGGGATATGGGGAGAAGGCAGGGACAGGGTACTGAATTTGGATGATCAGCCATGATCTCATTGAATGGCGGAGCAGGCTCGAGGGGCCGAATGGCCTACTCCAGCTCCTATTTTCTGTGTTTCCCTCTCGCTCTTTCTCTGCCTCTGTCTGTGTTTCTCTCTCCCTGTCTATGTGTCTGTTTCCCTCTCCCTCTCTCAGCCTCCCTGCTCCTGTGCTCTCTCGCTCTCCCAGCCTCTGTCTTTGTCTCTCTCTTTCTCTCTCTGTCTGTCTTTCTCTCTGACTCTCCCCCCGTCTGTCTCTCTCTCCCAGCCTCCCTTTGGTGCGCTCTCTCTGTCTCCAACTCTCCGCCATGGCTCAGTGGGTCGCACTCTCGCCTCTGAGTCAGAATCGAATCGTAGAATGGTTACAGCACAGAAGGAGGCCATTCAGCCCGTTGAGCTTGTGCCGGCTCTCTGCAAGACCACTTCAGCTAGTCCCACTCCCCTGTCCTTTCCCTGTAACCCTGCAAATTTCTTTCCTTCAGGTACTTATCCAACTCCCTTTTGAAAGCTGTGATTGAATCTGCCTCCACCACCCTTTCAGGCAGAACATTCCAGATCCTAACCACTCACTGCGTAAAAAAGTTTTTCCTCATGTCGCCTTTGGTTCTTCTGTCAATCACCTTAAATCTGTGTCCTCTGGTTCTCGACCCTTCCGCCAATGGGAACAGTTTCTCTCTCTCTGCTCTGTCTAGACCCCTCATGATTTTGAACATCTCGATCAAATCTCATCTCAACCTTCTCTGCTCCAAGGAGAACCACCCTAGCTTCTCGAGTCTATCCACGTAACTGAAGTCCCTCATTCCTGGAATCATTCTTGTAAATCTTTTCTGCACCCTCTCTAAGGCCTTCACATCCTTCCTAAAGTGCGGTGCCCAGAATTGGACTGATGTGCCTTCAATAACCACAAAACTAGAAGTTATAGGCCTAGAAATTGGGTTTTGGCTTAGCCAGGGCTTTAGCGGCGGAAGTTAGTGCCGGCGCTAAGTCCCCCTGCGCGCGCCAAAAATTCAGTAGCGCCGCGCCCAAACGGCTGCCGGCGCTACTGAAGGGTCTTAGCGCCTGGAAAAGGGCGCTAGCTGCCGTTTAGCGCCGCAATTCCGGCGCTGCGGCACCCGATGCGGTGCGGCAGGCTGGGGAAGTGCAGGCCTCCTCCTTCCGTTAAGGAGGAGCTGCCTGCACCCGGCCGCGGCCCGCGCAAATCTGTTTAAAAATGAGCCCGGCACCTCGGACAAGTGCCGGGCTTGCATCTGTTCCGGGGGGGTGGGGGGGGAGAAGTCCGGGGAGGGAGCTGCGGGCAGGCGGCCGGCGGGAAAGCGGCCGGCCGCCGCGGGGCCTTTAATGCGCCGGCGCAAACACACGTTGGACTCTGTTGCCAGAGTCTTAGTTGCGGCTGCCACGGGCGAGGCGGCCGCAAGTGAATTTCGGCGCTGGGGCCCGTCGGCATGGCAACCGGGACGCTGCGCACACCGATGACGTCATCGGTGCCGGCGCAGTGCTACCGGTGCAACGCCGCTTTAGGGCCCCAGGGAATTTTTCAACTGGCCATAACTCTGGCGCTAGTCCCTCTAGCGCCTCAAAAGCGGCGCTAAGGCTAGTGAATTTCTAGGCCATAGACTTTAACAAGTTGGCTTTTAATCACTAAGATCAGAGCTAACATCTCAACACACCGACTGGCTCACAGGAATGAGTCATACAGATCCTGAGATCTTTAAGTAAAAGAAGTCAGGGGCGGAGCCAAGAGCCAAGACCTGGAACCTTCCAGGTTAGTCAGGAAAGAGGAAGTGAAACTATACACCGTGTGGGGGAGGGTAATATCCATGAGTGCAAAACGAATACAGGCAAGACAAACAGATTTCATTACATTGACACAATACTCCAGTTGAGGCCGAACCAGTGTTTTATAAAGGTTCATCATAACTTCCTTGCTTTTGGACTCGTAAGGGGTCGATTTTCCTGAAGAAGGCGGGACTACAACTTTTGGGTTTTAGACCGGCCTACTTCGACGTCCGGCCAATCCGTGTGATTTTCCCTTGTTGAGCCCGCTCAGCGGGCTCAGCAGGCCAATTAAGGGGCAACAGGTGACATCACAGACTGCAATTTCATCTGTCAAGAGTTCTTGACAGATGAAATATCAGTGTTTGACAGTTGTTTGAAGCTGTGAAACACTGACAGTCTGAGCTCTAACATGAGTCCTTCTGCACAGACTCAGTTAGAACTCTCAGCAGCACTCAAAGCTGAAGGCTGTCACTTTTCACAGATCGCAGCCATTCAGCTTTAAGTCCCGGCTGAGTGATGGGCTCCCGACGGCTACAGGAAGAAAGGCTGTTAAGGTAAGTACAGGTAAGTAAAAATTCTTTACACACTTTAGACACACCAAACACACTTACCTTTGCACTCATGCACCCATCACTCACCTGAACACTGACATCGCGACCCCTCCAACTCCTTCAGCCCGACGGCCCGCCTGCTCTAACCTGGCGTGGTTTGGAGCCGTCGGGAATCCCACACAAAACCCCTACTTGTTAACAGGCAGTTAATTGGCACTAATCCCTTCCTGCCTGGTTTCGGCGGGCCCCATTGCGGGGCGGGTACCCGCTGCCTCTGAAAGTTGTGTGGAGCGGGGTTTTGGGCGGGATGCTGTCGGGACCCCCGATTTTGGGATTTCCCCCCGCCCCCCCACACGCCTGAAACCCCGCCTGATGGCTCCACTAAAATCGACCCCATAGCCTCTATTTATGAAGCCCAGGATCCTGTATGTTTTTTTAACCGATTTCTCAACCTGCCCTGCCACCTTCAGCGATTTGTGCACACATGTATGTAGATGTATCCCAGGCTGCTGTGGGAGGCAAAGGAGGAGATTGCAGGGGCTCTGACACAAATTTTCAGAACCTCTCTGGCCACAGGGGATGTACCAGAGGACTGGAGAACAGCTAACGTAGTACCATTATTCAAGAAGGGTAGCAGGGATAAACCAGGGAATTACAGGCCAGTGAGCCTAACATCTGTGGTAGGGAAATTATTGGAAAAAATTCTGAGGGACAAAATTAGTCTCCACTTGGAGAGGCAAGGATTAATCGGGGATAGTCAGCATGGCTTTGTCAAGGGTAAATCATGTCTGACAAATCTGATTGAATTTTTCGAGGGGTGACTAGGGGGGTGGATGAGGGAAATGCTGTGGATATGGTTTACATGGACTTCAGTAAAGCTTTTGACAAAGTCCCGCATAGGAGACTGGTCAAGAAGGTAAGAGCCCATGGGATCCAGGGTGCCTTGGCGCGTTGGATCCTAAACTGGCTGAGTGGCAGGAGGCAGAGGGTGATGGTCGAAGGTTGCTTTTGTGACTGGAAGCCTGTGTCCAGTGGGGTACCTCAGGGATCGGTGCTGGGTCCCTTGTTGTTTGTGATCTACATAAATGATTTGGATGAGAATGTAAAAGGTATGATCAGTAAGTTTGCAGATGACACGAAAATTGGTGGGGTGGTAAATTGCGAGGAGGAAAGCCTCAGGCTACAGGACGATATAAACGGGTTGGTCAGATGGGCGGAAAAGTGGCAAATGGAATTTAACCCTGAAAAGTGCGAGGTGATGCATTTTGGACGGACAAATAAGGCAAGGGAATACACAATGAGTGGTAGGACCCTAGGAAGTACAGAGGGTCAGAGGGACCTTGGTGTACATGTACATAGATCCCTGAAGGCAGCGGAACAGGTAGATAAGGTGGTTAAAAAGGCATATGGGATACTTGCCTTCATTAGCCGAGGCATAGAATATAAGAGCAGGGAGGTTATGATGGAGCTGTACAAAACGCTGGTGAGGCCACAGCTGGAGTACTGTGTGCAGTTCTGGTCGCCTCACTATCGGAAGGATGTGATTGCTTTGGAGAGGGTGCAGAGAAGATTCACCAGGATGTTACCTGGGATGGAGTGCCTCAGCTATGAAGAGAGGCTGGACAGGCTGGGGTTGTTTTCCTTGGAGCAGAGGAGGCTGAGGGGGGGACCTGATTGAGATGTACAAAATGATGAGGGGCATAGATAGGGTAGATAAAGAGGAACTTTTCCCCTTAGTAGGGGGGTCAATAACAAGGGGGCATAGATTCAGGGTAAGGGGCAGGAGATTTAGAGGGGATTTGAGGAGGAACTTCTTCACCCAGAGGGTGGTTGGAATGTGGAACTCAATGCCTGAAAGGGTGGTAGAGGCAGGAACCCACACAACATTCAAGAAGCATTTGGATGAGCACTTGAAATGCCATTGCATGCAAGGCTATGGACCAAATGCTGGAAAATGGGATTAGACTGGACAGGGATGGATGGGCGGCGCAGACACGAAGGGCCGAAGGGCCTCTTTCTGTGCTGTAAAACTCTATGACTCTATGACTCTATGACATACCCCCAGGTCTCTCTGTTCATGCACCCACTTTAGAATTGTACCCTTTAGTTTATATTTCCTCTCCTCGTTCTTCCTACCAAAATGTATCACTTCACACTTTTCTGTGTTAAACTTCATCTGCAATGCGTCCGCCCATTCTACCAGCCTGTCAATGTCCTTTTGAAGTCTATCACTATCCTCCTCACTGTTCACTATACTTCCACGTTTTGTGTCATCTGCAAATTTTGAAACTGTGCCCTGTACAACCAAGTCCAAGTCATTAATATATATCAAGAAAAGCAGTGGTCCTAGTACCGACCCCTGGGGAACACCTTCCTCCAGTCTGATAAACAACCGTTCACCACTGCTCTCTGTTTCCTGTCACTTAGCCAATTTCGTATCCATGCTGCCACTGTCCCTTTTATTCCATGGGCTTCAACTTTGCTGGCAAGACTATTATGTGGCACTTTATCAAATGCCTTTTGGAAATCCATGTACACCACATTACCCTCATCAACCCTCTCTGTTAGCTCATCAAAAAACTCAATTAGAGTCATAGAGTTATACAGCACAGAAAGAGGCCCTTCGGCCCATCGTGTCCGCGCCGGCCATCAAGCCCTGTCTAATCCCATTTTCCAGCATTTGGTCCATAGCCTTGTATGCTATGGCATTTCAAGTGCTCATCTAAATGCTCCTTGAATGTTGTGAGAGTTCCTGCCTCTACCACCCTTTCAGGCAGTGAGTTCCAGATTCCAACCACCCTCTGGGTGAAAAAGTTTTTCCTCAAATCCCCTCTAAACCTCCTGCCCCTTATCTTGAATCTATGCACCCTTGTTATTGACCCCTCTACTAAGGGGAAAAGTTCCTTTCTATCTCCCCTATCTATGCCCCTCATAATTTTGTACACCTCAATCAGGTCCCCCCCTCAGCCTTCTCTGCTCCAAGGAAAACAACCCCAGCCTGTCCAGTCTCTCTTCATAGCTGAAGCGCTCCAGCCCAGGTTACATCCTGGTGAATCTCCTCTGCACCCTCTCCAATGCAATCACATCCCTCCTATAGTGTGGCGACCAGAACTGCACACAGTACTCCAGCTGTGGCCTTACCAGCGTTTTGTACAGCTCTATCATAACCTCCCTGCTCTTATATTCTATGCCTCGGCTAATGAAGGCAAGTATCCCATATGCCTTTTTAACCACCTTATCCACCTGTTCTGCTGCCCTCAGGGATCTATGTACATGCACACCAAGGTCCCTCTGATCCTCTGTCTTTCCTAGGGTCTTACCATTCATTGTGTATTCCCTTGCCTTGTTAGTCCGTCCAAAATGCATCACCTCACACTTTTCAGGGTTAAATTCCATTTGCCACTGTTCCGCCCATCTATATCGTCCTGTAGCCTGAGGCTTCCCTCCTCGTTATTTACCACCCCACCAATTTTCGTGTCATCTGCAAACTTACTGATCATACCTTTTACATTCACATCCAAATCATTAATGTAGACCACAAACAGCAAGGGACCCAGCACCGATCCCTGCTGTACCCCACTGGACACAGGCTTCCAGTCACAAAAACAACCTTCCACCATCACCCTCTGCCTTCTGCCACTAAGCCAGTTTTGGATCCAATGTGCCAAGGCACCCTGGATCCCATGGGCTCTTACCTTCCTGACCAGTCTCCTATGCGGGACTTTATCAAAAGCCTTACTGAAATCCATGTAAACCACATCCACTGCACTACCCTCATCCACACACCTAGTCACCCCCTCGAAAAATTCAATCAAATTGGTCAGACATGATCTTCCCTTGACAAAGCCATGCTGGTTATCCCTAATTAATCCTTGCCTCTCCAAGTGGAGACTAATTCTGTCCCTCAGAATTTTTTCCAATAATTTCCCTACCACTGATGTTAGGCTCACTGGCCTGTAATTCCCTGGTTTATCCCTACTACCCTTCTTGAATAATGGTACTATGTTAGCTGTTCTCCAGTCCTCTGGCACATCCCCTGTGGCCAGAGAGGTTCTGAAAATTTGTGTCAGAGCCCCTGCAATCTCCTCCTTTGCCTCACATAGTAGCCTGGGATACATCTCGTCCGGGTCTGGGGATTTATCCACTTTTAAGCCTGCTAAAACCGCTAGTACCTCCTCCCTCTCGATGCTAATATGTTCAAGTATATCACAGTCCTCCTGCCCGATTTCTATGTCCACATCGTCCGTCTCCATAGTGAACACAGATGCAAAAAATTCATTTAAAACCCCACCTACATCCTCTGGCTCTACACACAGCTTGCCACTTTGGTCCCTAATGGGCCCTACTCTTTCCCTAGTTATCCTCTTGCCCTTAATATACTTATAAAACACCTTAGGATTTTCCTTTATTTTGCTCGCCAGTGTTATTTCATGGCCCCTCCTCGCTCTCCTAATTTCTTTTTTAATATCCCCCTGCACTTTTTATACTCCTCTAGGGCTTCCTCTGTCTTTAGTCCTTTGTATCTGCCAAAAGCCCCCCTTTTTTTCCTAATCCATTCTCGTACATCCCTTGACAGCCAAGGTTCCCTGGGCTTGTTGGTCCCACCCTTGACCTTTACGGGAACATGTTGCCATTGTACTCTCTCAATTTCCTTTCTGAAAGACTCCCATTGCTCCGATGTGGATTTTCCTTCAAGTAGCTGATCCCAGTCCACATTGGCCAGATCCTGCCTTATCATATTAAAATCGGCCTTCCCCCAATTTAGAACCTTTATTTCCGGTCCATCCTTGTCCTTTTCCATGACCACCTTTAAATCTCACCGAATTATGGTCACTGTCACCAAAGTGCTCACCTACTAACACTTCTACCACTTGCCCGGCTACATTCCCTAGAATTAGGTCCCCCGCCCCCTCTCTTGTAGGACTTCCTACATGCTGGCTCAAAAAGCTCTCCTGGATGCACTTTAAGAATTCTGCACCCTCTAAGCCTTTCACACTCTGACTATCCCAATTAATATTGGGGAAGTTGAAATCCTCCACTATAATTACCCTATTATTTGCACACTTCTCTGAGATTTGCCTACATATCTGTTCCTCCATCTCCCCCTGGCTGTTTGGGGGCCTATAGTACACTCCCAGCAAAGTGCTTGCCCCCTTTTTGTTTTTAAGTTCAACCCATATGGCCTCATTAGAGGAACCTGTTAATATATCATCCCTCCTTACTGTAGTAATTGTCTCCCTAATTAATATTGCGACACCCCCTCCTCTTTTACCACCCCCCACCCCCCCTCTGTCTCGCCTGAAGATTCTATACCCCGGAATATTGAGCTGCCAGTCTTGCCCCTCCCTCAACCATGTCTCCGTGATAGCAACAATATCATACTCCCATGTGTTCATCAACAACTTCAGTTCATCCACCTTATTCGTAAGACTCCTTGCATTAAAATAAATGCCATTTAGCCTTGCCCTACTCCCTTGTCCCGTTACATATTTGCTCTGCCTTCCAGTCTGACTTATTTTTTCCTCTATATTTGGCTGTACATCACCCCCTATTATAGCTCCACCCTGTATCCCATCCCCCTGCCAAGTTAGTTTAAACCCCCCCGAACAGTGCTAGCAAACCTCCCTGCAAGGATATTTATCCCGTTCTGGTTCAGGTGCAACCCATCCGATTTGTACAAGTCCCACCTTCCCCAGAAGCAGGCCCAGTGATCCAGGAAACTAAAGCCCTCCCTCCTGCACCAACTCTTTAGCCACGCATTCACCTGCTCTATCCTCCTATTCCTATACTCACTAGCACGTGCCACCGGAAGTAATCCAGAGATTACAACCTTTGAGGTCCTGCTCTAATTAAGTTAGTTAAACACGATTTGTCTTTAATTAATCCACACTTGTCCAAGTGACTGTTAATTTTGTCCCGGATTATCGTTTCTAAAAGCTTCCCCACTACCGAGGTTAAACTGACTGGCCTGTAGTTGCTGGGTTTATCTTTACACCCTTTTTTGAACAAGGGTGTAACATTTGCAATCCTCCGGCCCCATGGCACCACCCCCGTTTCTAAGGAGGATTGGAAGATTATGGCCAGTACCTCCGCAATTTCCATTTTTACTTCCCTCAGCATCCTAGGAGGCATCCCATCCGGTCCTGGTGACTTATCACTAAATACAGACAGCCTTTCTAGTACCTCCTCTTTATCAATTTTTATCCCATCCAGTATCTCAACTACCCCCTCTTTCACTATGACTTGGTGAAGACAGATGCAAAGTACTCATTTAGTACCTCAGCCATGCCCTCTGCCTCCATGTGTAGGTCTCCTTTTTGGTCCCTAATTGGCCCCGGCCCTTCCTTTTACTACCCGTTTATTATTTATATGCCTATAGAAGACTTTTGGATTCCTTTTTATGTTAGCTGCCAATCTATTCTCATGCTCTCTCTTTGCCCCTTATTTCCTTTTTCACTTTCCCTCTGATCTTTCTATATTCAGCCTGGCTCTCACTTGTATTGTTAACCTGACATCTGTCATACGCCCCCTTTTTCTGCTTTATCTTACTCTCTATCTCTTTCGTCATCCAGGGAGCTCTGGCTTTAGTTGCCCTACCTTTCCCCCTCGTGGGAATGTACCTCGATTGTACCCGAACCATCTCCTCTTTAAAGGCAGCCCATTGTTCGACTACAGTTTTGCCTGCCAATCTTTGATTCCAATTTACCCGGGCCAGATCCATTCTCAACCCACTGAAATTTGCCTTCCTCCAATTAAGTATTTTTACTCTAGGTTGTTCCCTGTCCTTTTCCATAACTAATCTAAACCTCATGATACTATGATCACTGTTCCCTAAATGTCCCCCTACTGACACTTGCTTCACTTTTCTACATTTGCCGATGATACTAAACTTGGGGGTGTGGCAAACAGTGAGGATGACACCAATCGACTGCAACAGGACATAGAAAGGTTAGCAGAATGGGCAGACTAGTGGCAGATGGAGTTTAATACAGAGAAGTGTGAGGTGATGCATTTTGGCAGAAGGAACAGGGAGAGGCAATATACACTTAATGGCACAGTTTTAAAGAGTGTGCAGGGACAGAGGGACCTGGGAGTTAATGTGCATAGGTCCCTGAAGGTGGCAGGACATATTGAGAGTGGTTAACAAAGCATATGTGATCTTGGGCTTCATAAATAGAGGTATTGAGTACAAAAGTAGAGAAGTTATGCTGAACCTTTATAAAGCGCTGGTTAGGCCACAACTGGAATATTGCGTCCAGTTCTGGTCACCACACTTTAGGAAGGATGTGAAGACCCTTGAGAGGGTGCAGAGGAGATATACCAGAATCTCTCTCTGTGTTTTCTCTTTATCTCTCTCTGTCTCCCTCTCTTTGTCTCTGTCTCTGTCTTTCTTTCTGTCTCTCTACCCTGTCTGTCTCTCTCTCTCTCTAGCCCAGCTTCCCCTTCGTGCTGCTTCTCTCTCTGTCTCCCTCTCGCTGTCTCTGACTTTCTCTCCCTGCCTTTGTCTCCCTCCCTCCCTCTCGCATTTGACAAATTTAAAGTTAATCTCCATTTTCCCTTGAACAGAATTCCTGGGCCCGGCTGAGAAAATGCCGTTGCTTTTCCAGGCAGCTCATCTTCATGTGCTGAAGGCCTTAAATTCCACAGACGACTTTACTTCCATTGTGAAGAACAATCAGGTCCTGATGAACGCCTCATGCTCCATGCTATGGCAGGTATGTTTCCAGCAAGGGGGCCGGCGGCACTGCAACTTTGGGGCTCGTAACTTTGGAAAAAATATTTCACGGGATGTGGGCATCGCTGGCAAGGCCAGCGTTTATTGCCTGTCCACTAATTGCCCTGAGAAAATGGTGATGAGCCTCCTTCTTGATCCACTGCAGTCCATGTGGTGAAGGTGCTCCCACAGTGCTCCCGGCTACCGACCATAGAGAACATATACCAGAAACGCTGTTTACGGAGGTCACGGACCATCATCAAAGACCCTACCCACCCCAGCCACAGTCTGTTCGCCCTCCTGCCATCTGGGAGACGCTACAGATGCATTCGCACCCGAACGACCAGATTTAGGAACAGCTTCTTTCCCAGGGCTGTCATCCTACTGAACTCCACAAATAAACTCTAAAGCCTGCACATCTGCCAATGCACTTTATTATGTTTATGTTAATGTATTACAAGCCAAATGAATGTTGAATGTTTAAATGTCTTAATCTAAACGTACACTCTCGGGAGCCGCAAGCCTACATTTCGTTGTACTGCACTTGTGCACTAACAATGACAATAAAGTTGATTATTATTATTATTATTATTATAGTTCTGTTATGTCGGCAGTTAAGAACATAAGAAATAGGAGCAGCAGTAGGCCATTCGGCCCTCGAACCTGCTCCGCCATTCAATGAGATCATGGCTGATCAGCGACCTCAACTCCACTTTCCAGCCCCATCTCCATATCGCTTGATTCCCCCAGAGTCCAAAAATCTATCGATCTCAGCCTTGAATAGACTCGGCGAGTTGCAGTATTTTAGTCCCAGCGACGATGAAGGATCGGCGATATATTTCCAGGTCAGGATGGTGTGTGACTTGGAGGGGAACTTGGAGGTGGTGGTGTTCCCATGCACCCGCTGCCCTTGTCCTTCTAGGTGGAAGTGGTCGCAGGTTTGGGAGGTGCTGCCGAAGAAGCCTTGGCGAGTTGCTGCAGTGCATCTTGTAGATGGTACACACTGCAGCCACGGTACGCCGGTGGTGGAGGGGGTGAATGGCTAAAGTGGTGGATGGGGTGCCAATCAAGCGGGTTGCTTTGTCCTGGATGGTGTCGAGCTTCTTGAGTGTTGTTGGAGCTGCACTCATCCAGGCAAGTGGAGAGTATTCCATCACACTCCTGACTTGTGCCTTGTAGATGGTGGAAAGGCTTTGGGGAGTCTGGAGGTGAGACACTCGCCGCAGAATACCCAGCCTCTGACCTGCTCTCTTTGCCACAGTATTTCTGTGGCTGGTCCAGTTAAGTTTCTGGTCAATGGTGACCCCCAGGATGTTGATGGTGGGCGATGGTAATAAGAACATAAGAAATAGGAGCAGGAATAGGCCACTTGGCCCCTCGAGCCTGCTCCACCATTCAATAAGATCATGGCTGATCTTGGGCTCAAAGCCACTTCCCCGCCCGCTCCCCATAACCATTCACTCCCTTATCTTGCAAAAATCTCTCTATCTCCACCTTAAATGTATTTAATGACCCAGCCTCCACAGCTCTCTGGGGCAGAGAATTCCACAGATTTACGACCCTCTGAGAGAAGAAATTCCTCCTCATCTCAGTTCTAAAAGGGCAACCCTTTATTCTGCCTTTGAATGTCAAGGGAAGGTGGTTACACTCCCTCTACAGTGTAGAGGGAGCTTTACTCTGTATCTAACCCTTGCCTGGCACTTGTGTGGTGCAAATGTCACTCACCACTTATCAGCCCAAACCTGAATATTTAGCTGCATGTGGGCACGGACTGCTTCATTATCTGAGAGGTTGCGAATGGAACTGAACACAATGCAATCATCAGTGAATACCCCCACTTCTGACCCTTATGATGGAGGGGTTGATGAAGCAGCTGAAGATGGTTGGGTATAGGCCTTCTCCTGCTCCCATTTCTTATATTCTTATGATCGCGCGTGGAGTGAATCGAATTGCTGAAGATTGGCAACAGCAATGGTGGGGGCCTCAGGAGGAGGCTGTTCACAGATTCTAACTGTTATCTCATAAAAGATACACAGCACCTATGAGAACATGGATTCGATGTTCAGCTCGCTGCTAAATGCCATCACTGCCAAAAACACAGCGATCTCAAGCGCCGTAGCCAAGGAGATATCAGAGTGGATCGAGAAGCTGGTGGAGGAAGGGGATAAGATAAAGAAGAGGTAAATGCGGTAGCACGGAATGACGAGGTCTGTCCGATTGGGGTGTCCCATCGCCGGGACTGTCCGATTGGGGTGTCCCATCGCCGGGACTGTCCGATCGGGGTGTCCCATTACAGGGACTGTCCGATCGGGGTGTCCCATTACAGGGACTCTCCAATTGGGGTGTCCCATCGCCGGGACTGTCCGATTGGGGTGTCCCATCGCCGGGACTCT
Source organism: Somniosus microcephalus (assembly GCF_052327205.1). Lineage (NCBI taxonomy): Eukaryota > Metazoa > Chordata > Chondrichthyes > Squaliformes > Somniosidae > Somniosus > Somniosus microcephalus. The sequence continues at coordinate 104,073,316 of NC_140990.1, read as the reverse complement.
CCAATTGGGGTGTCCCATCGCCGGGACTCTCCGATTGGGGTGTCCCATCACCGGGTCTCTCCGATTGGGGTGTCCCATCGCCGGGTCTCTCCGATTGGGGTGTCCCATCGCCGGGTCTCTCCGATTGGGGTGTCCCATCACCGGGTCTCTCCGATTGGGGTGTCCCATCGCCGGGTCTCTCCGATTGGGGTGTCCCATCGCCGGGACTGTCCGATTGGGGTGTCCCATCGCCGGGACTGTCCGATTGGGGTGTCCCATCGCCGGGACTGTCCGATTGGGGTCTCCCATCGCCGAGTCTCTCCGATTTGGGTCTCTCATCGCCGAATCTCTCCGATTGTGGTGTCCCATTGCCGGGTCTCTCCGATTGAGGTCTCCCATCGCCGGGACTCTCCGATTGGGGTCTCCCATTGCCAGGTCTCTCCGATTTGAGTCTCCCATCGCCTGGACTGTCCGATTGGGGTGCCCCATCGCCGGGACGGTCCGATTAGGCGTCTCTCATCACCGGGTCTCTCCGATTGGTGTGTCCCATTGCCGGGACTGTCCGATTGGGGTGTCCCATCACCGGGACTCTCTGATTGGGTTGTCCCATCGCCGGGTCTCTCCGATTGGGGTGTCCCATCGCTGGGACTCTCCGATTGGGGTCTCCCATCACCGGGTCAGTCCGTTTGGGGTCCCCCATCGCCGGGTCTCTCCGATTGGGGTGTCCCATCGCCGGGTCTGTCTGATTGGGGTGTCCCATCGCCAGATCTCTCCGATTGGTGTGTCCCATCGCCGGGCCTCTCTGAAACTATAGAACATCAGGTCATATCTTCACCCTACAGACCCTAATTGACAAACATGTTCATCAAAACAAAAGCAAAATTTTTGCCTGCTTTATAGATTTCCAGAAGGCTTTCGATTCCATCTGGCACGATGGTCTATTCTTGAAACGTATTGAAAGTGGTGTAGGGGGAAAAACATATGATGTAATTAAATCAATGTATACAAACAATAAATGTGCAGTTAAAATTGGAGACAAACGAACAAAATACTTCCCACAGGGGCGTGGTGTGACGCAGGGCTCGCCAATCTCACCGACACTCTTTAATATTTACATAAATGAATTGGCAAAACTACTTGAACAATCTACAGCACCCGGCCTCACCCTATATGAATCCAAGGTTAAATTCCTCCTCTATGCAGACGACCTGGTTCTGCTGTCACCAACTAAGGAGGGTCTACAGCAGAACCTGGATCTGCTGCAGTCATTCTGTCAGACCTGGGCCCTGACAATAAACCCCCAAAAAACCAAAGTCCTTGTGTTCCAGCAAAGATCCAGACATCAGGGACCCAGAATAAATTTCACACTAGGAACAACTAAAATCGAACAAACCACTAACTACACATACTTGGGCATAAAAATCAGCTCTACGGGAAATTTTCATCTGGCTGTGAATGAACTGAAAGAGAAAGCTAGAAGGGCTTTCTATGCCATTAAAAGATCAATCCAAATAGAAATCCCAATTAGCATTTGGCTCAAAATTTTAAAATCAGTAATTGAACCAATTGCACTCTATGGCAGTGAGGTGTGGGGACCGCTAACACAACAAGAATTTGCAAAATGGGACAAACACCCAATTGAGATCCTACATGCAGAATTCTGTAAAAGTATCCTCCGGACTCAAAGGAAAACCGTAAACAATGCATGCAGGGCAGAACTAGGCCAATATCCATTAATAATCACTATCCAAAAAAGAGCCACCAAATTTTGGAAACACCTAAAAATGAGCAACCCCCACTGCTATCATTACGAAGCCTTGAAATGCCAAGAGAGGACCATAAAGAAGAATACCCTCAGTCAACTAGTCCTGGGACTCAGTGAAGCAACCACTAACACTACTAAAATTAACCAGCCCCAGGACAGTGACATCGTAGCACAGAGAATTCGACCCAACACAATTGTCACTAAGCAAAAGGAAAAATACCTGTCATATTGGGCAGAAACAACAAAAACCCAAAACAAACTCAATTGCTACTTGGCCCTAAACAGACAATACAACATGGCTGAATACCTGACCATGGTAAAGGATAGCAAACTGAGAAAAACCTTGACAAGGTACAGACTTAGTGAACATAGCCTGGCGATCGAAAAAGGCAGACACAGACAGACCCGGCTGCCAAGAGAGGACAGGATATGCTCTCACTGCAGTCAGGGAGTGGTGGAGACAGAGATGCACTTCCTCACAGCTTGTGGAAAATATCAGGGCATCAGGGAGAATTTCTACCAAAAATTCACACAAATATGCCCTGAATTCAGAAATTTGAATGACGACCAAAAACTCCCATACCTACTAGGGGAAGAGAGAAACTGTGTAACACTGGCGGCACACTATGTTACAGCTTGCCATAAACAGAGGGACAACCAGTAAACCTAAGAAAAGAGTATATACAAATTATACGAATGTATATTTATACACTCAGGGATATATCTGTTTATACACTGTATGAATAGATCTGCGTTTATGTGCTCAACCATAAATGTTTTTCGATGCTTTGGCAACATAAGATGTACCTTATCATGCCAATAAAGTGATTTGAATTGAATTGAATTGAATTGACTGTCCGATTGGGGTGTCCCATCGCTGAGTCTCTCCGATTGGGGTGTCCCATTGCCTGGACTTTTCGATTGGGGTGTCCCATCGCCGGGGCTGTCTGATTGGGGTGTCCCATCGCCGGGCCTCTCCATTGGTGTGTCCCATATCCGGGACTGTCCATTTGGGGTCTCCCATCACCGGGACTCTCCGATTGGGGTCTCCCATTCCAGGTCTCTCCGATTTGGGTCTCCCATCGCCTGGACTGTCTGATTGGGGTATCCCATCATCGGGTCTCTCCGATTGGGGTGTCCCATCGCCGGGTCTCTCCGATTGGGGTGTCCCATCGCCGGGTCTCTCCGATTGTGGTGTCCCATCGCCGGGTCTTTCCGATTTGGGTGTCCCATCGCCGGGTCTCTCCGATTTGGGTCTCCTATCTCCAAATCTCTCTGATTGGGGTGTACCATTGCCGGGTCTCTCCGATTGGGGTCTCCCATTGCCGAGTCTCTCCGATTTGATTGTCCCATCGCCGGGTCTCTCCGATTGGGGTGGCCCATCGCCAGATCTCTCCGATTGTTGTGTCCCATCGCTGGGTCTGTCTGATTGGTGTGTCCCATCGCCGGGACTGTCCGATTGGGGTGTCCCATCGCCGGGACTGCCCGATTGGGGTGTCCCATCGCCGGGACTGCCCGATTGGGGTGTCCCATCGCCGGGTCTCTTCGATTGGGGTGGCCCATCGCCAGATCTCTCCGATTGGGGTGTCCCATCGCCGGGACTGTCCGATTGGGGTGTCCCATCGCCGGGACTGCCCGATTGGGGTGTCCCATCGCCGGGTCCCTCTGATTGGGGTGTCCCATCGCCGGGACTGTCTGATTGGGGTGTCCCATCGCCGGGTCCCTCTGATTGGGGTGTCCCATCGCCGGGTCCCTCTGATTGGGGTGTCCCATCGCTGGGTCTCTCTGATTGGGGTGTCCCATTGCCCGGACTTTTCGATTGGGGTGTCCCATCGCTGGGTCTCTCCGATTGGGGTGTCCCATCGCCTGGACTTTTCGATTGGGGTGTCCCATCGCCGGGGCTGTCCAATTGGGGTGTCCCATCGCCGGGACTCTCCGATTGGGGCGTCCCATCACCGGGCCTCTGCATTGGTGTGTCCCATTGCCAGGTCTCTCCGATTTGGGTCTCCCATCGCCTGGACTGTCTGATTGGGGTCTCCCATCGCCTGGACTGTCTGATTGGGGTCTTCCATCATCGGGTCTCTCCGATTGGGTTTCTCCCATCGCCGGGACTTTCCGATTGGGGTGTCCCATCGCCGGGCCTCTACATTGGGGTGTCCCATTGCCAGGTCTCTCCGATTTGGGTCTCCCATCGCCTGGACTGTCCGTTTGGGGTCTCCCATCGTCGAGACTGTCCGATTGGGGTGTCCCATCGCTGGGACTGTCCGATTGGGTTTCTCCCATCGCCGGGTCTGTCCGATTGGGGTCCCCCATCACCGGGTCTCACCGATTGGGTTGTCCCATTGCCGGGACTGTCTGATTGGGGTGTCCCATCGCCGAGACTGTCTGATTGTTGGTCCCATCGCCTGGACTTTTCGATTGGGGTGTCCCATCGCCGGGTCTCTCCGATTGGGGTGTCCCATCGCCGGGACTCTCCAATTTGGGTCTCCCATCGCCGGGTCTCTCTGATTGGGGTGTCCCATCGACGGGTCTTTCTGATTGGGGTGTCTCATCGCCGGGACTGTCCGATTGGGGTCCCCCATCGCCGTGCCTCTCCGATTGGGGTGTCCCATCGCCGTGCCTCTCCAATTGGGGTGTCCCATCGCCGGGTCTCTCCGTTTGGGGTGTCCCATCGCCGGGTCTGTCCGATTGGGGTGTACCATCGCCGGGTCTCTCCGATTGGGGTCCCCCATCGCCGGGTCTCTCTGATTGGGGTGTCCCATTGCCGGGACTGTCCGATTGGGGTGTCCCATTGCCGGGACTGTCCGATTGGGGTGTACCATTGCCGGGTCTCTCCGATTGGTGTGTCCCATCGCCGGGACTGCTCGATTGGGGTGTCCCATCGCCGGGTCTCTCTGATTGGTGTGTCCCATCGCCGGGACTGTGCGATTGGGGTGTCCCATCGCTGGGTCTCTCCGATTGGGGTGTCCCATCGCCTGGACTTTTCGATTGGGGTGTCCCATCGCCGGGGCTGTCCGATTGGGGTGTCCCATCGCCGGGGCTCTCTGATTGGGGTGTCCCATTGCTGGGTCTCTCCACTGGGGTGTCCCATCGCCGGGACTGTCCGTTTGGGGTTTCCCATCGCCGGAACTCTCCGATTGGGGTCTCCCATTGCCAGGTCTCTCCAATTTGGGTCTCCCATCGCCTGGACTGTCTGATTGGGGTCACCCATCATCGGGTCTCTCTGATTGGGGTGTCCATCGCCGGGTCTCTCCAATTGGGGTGTCCCATCGCCGGACTGTCCGATTGGGGTGTCCCATCACCGGGTATCTCCGATTGGGGTCTACCATCGCCAGGTCTCTCCGATTGGGGTGTCCCATTGCCGGGACTGTCCGATTGGGGTCTCCCATCACCGGGACTGTCCGATTGGGGTGTCCCATCGCCAGGACTGTCCGATTGGGGTGTCCCATCGCCGGGACTGTCCGATTGGGGTGTCCCATCGCCGGGACTGTCCGATTGGGGTGTCCCATCGCCGGGACTGTCCAATTGGGGTGTCCCATCGCCGGGACTGTCCGATTGGTGTGTCCCGTCACCGGGTCTGTCAGATTGGTGTCCCCCATCGCCGGGTCTCTCCGATTGGGTTGTCCCATCGCCGGGACTGTCTGATTGTTGGTCCCATCGCCGGGACTGTCCGATTGGGGTGTCCCATCACCAGGTCTCTCAGATTGGGGTGGCCCATCGCTGGGACTGTCCGATTGGGGTCTCCCATCACTGGGTCAGTCCGTTTGGGGTCCCCCATTGCCGGGTCTCTCCGATTGGTGTGTCCCATTGTCGGTACTGTCCGATTGGTGTGTCCCATCGCCGGGACTGTCCGATTGGGGAGTCCCATCGCCGGGTCGCTCCGATTGGGGTGTCCCATCGCCAGGTCTCTCCGATTGAGGTGTCCCATCGCCAGGACTGTCCGATTGAGACGTCCCATCGCCGGGTCTCTCCGATTAAGGTGTCCCATCACGGGGTTTGCTTACTGTATGCGATGGGGTTTCTCTCATTCACTGTGTATGTGTATAGAAGCCTTTCTCTGATTTCTCTCTCACTTTTCAGATGGTCGATTGGGGTGTCCCATCGCCGGGACTCTCTGATTGGGGTGTCCCATCGCTGGGCCTCTCCATTGGGGTGTCCCATCGCCGGGACTGTCCGTTTGGGGTTTCCCATCGCCGGAACTCTCCGATTGGGGTCTCCCATTGCCAGGTCTCTCCGATTTGTGTCTCCCATCCCCTGGACTGTCTGATTGGGGTCTCCCATCATTGGGTCTCTCTGATTGGGGTGTCCCATCGCCGGGTCTCTCAGATTGGGGTGTCCCATCGCTGGGACTGTCCGATTGGGGTGCCCCATCGCCGGGACTGTCCGATTGGGGTGCCCCATCGCCGGGTCTCTCCGCTTGGGGTGCCCCATCGCCGGGTCTCTCCGCTTGGGGTGCCCCATCGCGGGGGGGTTTACTTACTGTATGCGATGGGGTTTCTCTCATTCACTGTGTATGTGTATAGAAGTCTTTCTCTGATTTCTCTCTCACTTTTTAGATGGTCGACGTTGGATGTGAAGCATCAGGCTGAGTGGAAAGAAGTAGTTCGAATTAAAAATTCTGGTATGTTGGAGAATGATTTGAAGTTTTATTTCTCAGAGGGTGGTGAACCTGTGGAATTCTCTACCACAGAAGGCTGTGGAGGCCAAGTCACTGAATGTATTTAAGAAGGAGATAGATAGATTTCTGGACACAAAAGGCATCAAGTGGTATGGGGAGAGAGCGGGAATATGGTATTGAGATAGAGGATCAGCCATGATCATATTGAATGGCGGAGCAGGCTCGAAGGGCCGAATGGCCTTCTCCTGCTCCTATTTTTCTATGTTTCTCGATGCCAAATTTTGTTTGAGAACGCTCCTGTGCAGCGCCTTGGGATGTTTTACTATGTTAAACGTGCTATACAAGAGGTTGTTGTTGATAATCAAGGTAAGGGGGTAGCAGAATTCCACGCACTAGTCCCAACCAACGTCTTATACACATTCAGTGTCACCACCTTGATTTTAAATTCGGTCACCCCCCCGCCTGGGCACCTTCACTCTCAGACAGATCCTGCCAGTGTTCTTTTCACTCCAAAATGGCCAACCTCACTTTTTTTTTTATTCGTTTATGGGATGTGGGTGTCGCTGGCAAGGCCAGCCTTTATTGCCCATCCCTAGTTGCCCTTGAGAGGGTGGTGGCGAGCTGCCATTTCAGAGAGCAGTTAAGAGTCAACCACATTGCTGTGGGTCTGGAGTCACCTATAGGCCAGACCGGATAAGGACGGCAGATTTCCTTCCCTAAAGGACATTCGTGAACCAAATGTTTTTTTTTTTTTAATGACAATCCGGTAGTTTCATTACTGACCCTAGCTTTTTCATTCCAGATTTATTTAATTAACTGAATTTAAATTCCCTGGCTACAGTGGTGGGATTTGAATTCATGTCTCGCGGATTACTAGTCCAGTAACATAACCACTATGCTACCTTCCATTCAACTGTGTCTGCCACTTCCTAGCTACCTTTTAAAAAAAAAAAAAAAAAAAAAAAAAATTTATTCACAGGATGTGGGCATCGCTGGCAAGGCCGGCATTTATTGCCCGTCCATTAGTTGCCCTCGAGAAGGTGGTGGGTGGTGAGCCGCCTTCTTGAACCGCTGCAGTCCGTGAGGTGAAGGATTGTACTTTTTTTTAATGGGGTTTGATACAAACCGAGTGGCCATTTCAGTGGGGCAGTTAACCGAGCAAGAAATCCGGTAACTACAGGCCTTATCGATCTGTCTTGTGGGATAGAATGGGTGAGCATTTGAACAAATACAAGCTGATCAGAGAGAGCCAACATGGCTTTGTTCAGGGGAAGTCATGTCTGCCTGATCTAGGTCACTAATCAGGTAGATCAGGGAGTGTCGATGGGTGTTATCTATATGGACTTCCAGAAGGCATTCGATAAGGTACCGCACAAGAGTTTATTAGTAAACACGAGAGAGAAAGCACAGAATTGGAGGTAGAGTTGGAAATTGGTTGGGAGACGGACAGTGGGGAATAAAGGGTACGTACTTCAGATTGGCAAGTGATGTCCCATCAGGCATCTGCAGTGAGGCCTCGGCTTTTCATAGGAACATAGAAGATAGGAGCAGGAGTAGGCCATTCGGCCCTCGATCCTGTTCCGCCATTTAATGAGATCATGGCTGATCATCCAAGTTCAGTACCCGGTCCCTGCTTTCTCCCCATACCCCTTGATCCCTTTAGCTTTAAGAAATATATCCAACTCCTTCTTGAATATATTTAATGAATTGGCCTCAACTGCCTTCTGTGGTAGAGAATTCCACGGGTTCACCACTCTCTGGGTGAAGAAATTCCTCCTCATCTCTCTCCTAAATGGCTTACCCCTTATCCTTAGACTGTGACCCGTGGTTCTGGACTCCCCCGCCATCGGGAGCATCCTTCCTGCATCCAGTCTGTCCAGTCCTGTTAGAATTTTATAAGCTTCAATGAGATCCCCTCTCATTCTTCTAAACTCGAGCGAATATAAGCCTAATCGACCCAATCTCTCCTCATACGCCATTCCTGCCATCCCAGGTATCAGTCTGGTGAATCTTCGCTGCACTCCCTCCATGGTAAGAACATCCTTCCTCAGATAAGGTGACCAAAATTGCACACAATACTCAAGGTGTGGTCTCAACAAGGCCCTGTACAACTGCCGCTAGACATCCTTGCTCCTGTACTCGAATCTTCTCGCTATGAAGGCCAACATACCATTTGCCTTCTTAACCGCCTGCTGCACCTGCATGCTTACCTTAAGCGACTGGTGCACAAGGACACCCAGGTCTCGTTGCACTTCCCCTTTTCCCAATCTATTGCCGTTCAGATAATAATCTGTCTTCCTGTTTTTGCCACCGAAGTGGATAACCTCGCATTTATCCACATTATACTGCATCTGCCCAATCACCCAATCTGTCCAAATCATACTGGAGTTTCTCGGCATCCTCCTCACAGCACACGCCCACCCAGCTTTGTGCCGTCTGCCATATTTATCAGTGACTTGGATGAAGAAATAGAGAGTGGTATATCCAAGTTTGCAGAAGACACTAAGTTAGGAGGCCCAGGAAGTAGTTCAGATGGGATCAGCAGGTTTAAAAAAAGGGACATAGACCGATTAAGTGAGTGGGCAAAACTGGCAAATGGAGTTCAATGTGGGCAAGTTCGTGGTCATCCACTTTGAACCCAAGAAAGGTAGATCAGGGTGTTTTCTAAATGGCGTGAAGTTAGGAACTGGATAGAGGCCCTTCGGCCCATCGTGCCTGCGCCGGCCATCAAGCCCTGTCTATTCTAATCCCATTTTCCAGCGCTTGGTCCGTAGCCTTGTATGCTATGGCATTTCAAGTGCTCATCTAAATGCTTCTTGAATGTTGTGAGGGTTCCTGCCTCTACCACCCTTTCAGGCAGAGAGTTCCAGATTCCAACCACCCTCTGGGTGAAAAAGTTTTTCCTCAAATCCCCTCTAAACCTCCTGCCCCTTATCTTGAATCTATGCCCCCTTGTTATTGACCCCTCTACTAAGGGGAAAAGTTCCTTTCTATCTACCCTATCTATGCCCCTCATAATTTTGTATACCTCAATCAGGTCCCCCCTCGGCCTTCTCTGCTCTAAGGAAAACAACCCCAGCCTGTCCAGTCCCTCTTCATAGCTGAAGCACTCCAGCCCAGGTAACATCCTGGTGAATCTCCTCTGCACCCTCGCCAATGCAATCACATCCCTCCTATAGTGTGGCGACCAGAGTATTCCAGCTGTGGCCTAACCAGCGTTTTGTACAGCTCCATCATAACCTCCCTGCTCTTATATTCTATGCCTCGGCTAATGAAGGCAAGTATCCCATATGCCTTTTTAACCACCTTATCTACCTGTCCTGCTGCCTTCAGGGATCTATGTACATGCACACCAAGGTCCCTCTGATCCTCTGATGGGCTGGGAGTCCAAGTGTATAAATCACTAAAACCAGTGGGCAGGTACAGAAAGCAATGGAAAAGGCTAATGGGATGTTGGACTTTTTCTCGAGGGGACTGGAATACAAAGGGCTGGAAGTTGTGCTTCTGTTGTACAGAGCTCTGGCGAGACCCCATCTGGAGCACTGCGTTCTGTTCTGGACACCGCTCCTCAGGAAGGATGTATTGGCCCTTGGAGTGGATTCACCAGAATGATGCCTACAAATTAGAGGGTTAAATTATGGGGAAAAGGTTGCATGAACTAGGTTTGTAGTCCCTCGAGTATAAAAGATTGAGGGATGAGCTAATCGAGATGTTTAAAATGTTAAAAGGATCGGTAGGGGTAGATACGGAGCAACAACGGATACAGGTAACATTCGCGCCACACAAGTGCCAGGCAATGACTATCTCCAACAAGCGAGAGTCTAACCACCGCCCCTTGACATTCAATGGCATTACCATCACCGAATCCCCCACCATCAACATCCTGGGGGGTCACCATTGACCAGAAACCAGAAACTTAACTGGACCAGCCACATAAATACTGTGGCTACAAGAGCAGGTCAGAGGCTAGGTATTCTGCAGCGAGTGTCTCACCTCCTGACTTCCCAAAGTCTTTCCAACATCTACAAGGCACAAGTAAGGAGTGTGATGGAATACTCTCCACTTGCCTGGATGAGTGCCGCTCCAACAACACTCAAGAAGCTCGACACCATCCAGGACAAAGCAGCCCACTTGATTGGCACCCCATCCACCACCTTAAACATTCACTCCCTCCACCACCGGCGCACCGTGGCTGCAGTGTGTACCATCTACAAGATGCACTGCAGCAACTCGCCAAGGCTTCTTCGGCAGCACCTCCCAAACCCGCGACCTCTTTCACCTAGAAGGTCAAGGGCAGCAGGCGCATGGGAACACCACCACTTCCAAGTTCCCCTCCAAGTCACACACCATCCTGACTTAGAAATATATCGCCGATCCTTCATCGTCGCTGGGTCAAAATCCTGGAACTCCCTCCCTAACAGCACTGTGGGAGTACCTTCACCACACGGACTGCAGCGGTTCAAGAAGGCGGCTCACCACCACCTTCTCAAGGGCAACTAGGGATGGGCAATAAATGCTGGCCTTGCCAGCGACACCCACATCCCATAAATGAATAGAAAAAAACCTATTTCCTCTGGTGGGGGGAGTCCAGAACAAGGGGGACATAATCCATAAAATTGGAGCCAGGCCGTACAGGGGTGATGTCAGGAAGTTCTTAACTCAAAGGGTTAGTGGAAATCAGGAACTCTCTCCCCGCAAAAGGCTGTGGATGCTGGGGGAGTCACTGGAAGCTTTCAGGACCGAGGTGGATAGATTTTTTGTTGGGTAAGGCTACAGACCCATAGAACGGTACAGCACAGGAGGAGGCCATTCGGCCCATCGAGGCTGTGCCAGCTCATTCCAGGAGCAATCCAGTCAGTCCCACCCCTCCGCTCTTTCCCCCATATCACTGCAATTGTTTCGCCTTCGAGTATTTATCCAATTCCCTTTTGAAGGCTGCTATTGAATCTGTATCCAACCCCCTGTCAGGCAGTGTGTTCCAAATCCTGACCACAGGCTATCGAGGGCTGTGACTCAAAGGTGGGGAAATGGAGTCGAGGTACAGATCAGCCGCAGTCTAATTGAATGGCGGAGCAAGTCCGACGGGCCGAATGGCCTCCTTCTGTTCCTAATGTTTTCAGGAGGAAGGTTATTAGAAGGTTGGAGTGCTTTAACACAAGTGGCTATTGATTATAGTCTTGTGCCTTGTGCCTTACACCACTCTCCTCTCTCTCCTTGCATTAGTTGTGGCTGGCTGGAGTTTAGAACCGAACCATATGCTCGATTTCCACCTGGAACAAAACCCTGACCTCTTCACCAATCTGAAATCGATTTCCCAGTATCTGGGCCAGGCTGGGGCAGTGCTCCAGGAAATCATCCGTTTCCTGGACAAAGTTGGATCCGAACTTCAGGAGCGAAAGCAAGAATGGAGAAAGGTCCTGATTCTTTTGAATAGCCAGGACCCCGGCTTATTGAAAAACGTCAAGAAGGCTGAGGAGGTAGGAACTTTGACTGCTTATATCGGACATGGAGTTAGGGAGCTGCACCATAGGGAACGAAGGAGATGTTTCCTCTCTCTCCGATGGGAGAGAGCAGTGGGTCAGACACTGACCTCTCAAATCTCTGGGACAGGGGTGGTCAAGACAGAGGGGATGAAGGTCTCCCGTCTCTGGAAAGGGCCAATGGGTCAGATACTGACCTCTGAACCCTTTGGGGCCTGGGGTCATATCCATAATTAGTACCTTGCAGACATGACTACAAGGCACAAGTCAGGAGTGTGATGGAATACTCTCCACTTGCCTGGATGAGTGCAGCTCCAACAACACTCGAAGCTCGACACCATCCAGGACAAAGCAGCCCCCTTGATTGGCACCCCATCCACCACCTTAAACATTCACTCCCTCCACCACCGGCGCCCCGTGGCTGCAGTGTGTACCGTCTACAAGATGCACTGCAGCAACTTGCCAAGGATTCTTCGGCAGCAGCTCCCAAACCCGCGACCTCTTCCACCTAGAAGGACAAGGGCAGCAGGCGCATGGGAACACCACCTCCTCCAAGTTCCCCTCCAAGTCACACACCATCCTGACTTGGAAATATATCGGCCACTCCTTCATCGTGTTATTCCCCCTCTGATGGGATAGACCAGATCTAACTGCCTCTTTGATGGGATTGTCCAGATGTAACTCCCTCTAAGGTGGGATTGTCAAGGTGTTACCCCCCCTCTGATGGGATAGACCAGATGTAACTCCCTCTCTGATGGGATTGCCCAGGTGTTACTCCCTCTCTGATGGGATTGTCCAGATGTAACTCCCGCTCTCTGATGGGATTCTGCAGGTGTAACTCCCTCTCTGATGGGATTCTCCAGGTGTAACTCCCTCTCTGATGGGATTCTCCAGGTGTAACTCCCTCTCTGATGGGATTCTCCAGGTGTAACTACCTCTCTGATGGGATTCTCCAGGCGTTACTCGCCCACTGATGGAATTGTCCAGGTGTAACTCCCTCTTTGATGCGATTTTCCAGTGTTACACCCTCTCTGATGGGAATGTCCAGGTGTTACTCCCTCTCTGAGGGGATTGTCCAGGTGTAACTCCCTCTTTGATGGGATTCTCCAGGTGTAACTCCCTCTTTGATGGGATTGTCCAGGTGTTACTCCCCTCTGATGGGATTGTCCAGGTGTTATTCCCCCTCTGATGGGATTCTGCAGGTGTAACTCCCTCTCTGATGGGATTCTCCAGTTCTAACTCCCTCTCTGGTGGGATTGTCCTCGTGTTACCCCAACTCATACTGATGTTCCCACGCTGGGGCTTCCCTGTGTAATGGGGAGTGGGGGGAGGGGTGCGAGAAGCCCCGCTGTTGTCTCTGCTCACCTTTGCTCTGTTTCCGACAGAATTGGGAAAGCTTTTCCTCAAGATGTAAACAGGTGAAGATGCAGTTCGAAGATATACGGATCAATCAGCTCTACAACAAGGTCCTGTATGAGGATCCCAGAGATCTGACCCAGGAGCAATGGGCCATCCAGGAGGCAGCCTGCTTAGCGCGTGTCAAGCAGATCGAAAAGCTGCCTTCTAATTAGGCAGAGAACATGCTACGCAGCAACACGTGATATTCGGCTTTACTCTGTATCTAACCCGTGCTGTACCTGCCCTGGGAGTGTTTGATGGGACAGTGTAGAGGGAGCTTTACTCTGCATCTAACTCGTGCTGTACCTGCCCTGGGAGTGTTTGATGGGACAGTGTAGAGGGAGCTTTACTCTGTATCTAACCCGTGCTGTACCAGCCCTGGGAGTGTTTGATGGGACAGTGCAGAGGGAGCTTTACTCTGTATCTAACCCCTGCTGTACCTGCCCTGGGAGTGTTTGATGGGACAGTGTAGAGGGAGCTTTACTCTGTATCGAACCCGTGCTGTACCTGCCCTGGGAGTGTTTGATGGGACAGTGTAGAGGGAGCTTTACTCAGTATCTAACCCGTGCTGTACCTGCCCTGGGAGTGTTTGATGGGACAGTGTAGAGGGAGCTTTACTCTGTATCTAACCCGTGCTGTACCAGCCCTGGGAGTGTTTGATGGGACAGTGTAGAGGGAGCTTTACTCTGTATCTAACCCGTGCTGTACCTGCCCTGGGTGTGTTTGATGGGACAGTGTAGAGGGAGCTTTACTCTGTATCTAACCCGTGCTGTACCAGCCCTGGGAGTGTTTGATGGGACAGTGTAGAGGGAGCTTTACTCTGTATCTAACCCGTGCTGTACCAGCCCTGGGAGTGTTTGATGGGACAGTGTAGAGGGAGCTTTACTCTGTATCTAACCCGTGCTGTACCTGCCCTGGGAGTGTTTGATGGGACAGTGTAGAGGGAGCTTTACTCTGTATCTAACCCGTGCTGTACCTGCTCTGGGAGTGTTTGATGGGACAGTGTAGAGGGAGCTTTACTCTGTATCTAACCCGTGCTGTACCTGCCCTGGGAGTGTTTGATGGGACAGTGTAGAGGGAGCTTTACTCTGTATCTAACCCTTGTTGTACCTGCCCTGGGAGTGTTTGATGGGACAGTGTAGAGGTAGCTTTACTCTGTATCTAACCCATGCTGTACCTGCCCTGGGTGTGTTTGATGCGACAGTGTAGAGGGAGCTTTACTCTGTATCTAACTCATGCTGTACGTGCCCCGCGGGTGTGTTCGATGGGACAGTGTAGAGGGAGCTTTACTCTGTATCTAACCCATGCTGTACCTGCCCTGGGTGTGTTCGATGGGACAGTGTAGAGGGAGCTTTACTCTGTATCTAACTCGTGCTGTATCTGCCCTCGGAGTGTTTGATGGGACAGTGTAGAGGGAGATTTACTCTGTATCTAACCCATGCTGTATATGCCCTGGGAGCTGTTGATGGGACAGTTTAGAGGGAGCTTTACTCTGCATCTAACTCGTGCTGTACCTGCCCTGGGAGTGTTTGATGGGACAGTGTAGAGGGAGCTTTATTCTCTATCTAACCAATGCTGTACCTGCCCTGGGAGTGTTTGATGGGACAGTGCAGAGGAAGCTTTACTCTGCATCTAACCCGTGGTGTACCTGCCCCGGGAGTGTTGGATGGGACAGTGTAGAGGGAGTTTTACTCTGTATCTAACCCGTGCTGTACCTGCCCTGGGAGTGTTTGATGGGACAGTGTAGAGAGAGCTTTACTTTGTATCTAACCCGTGCTGTACCTGCCCTGCGAGTGTTTGATGGGAAAGTGTAGAGGGAGCTTTACTCTGTATCTAACCTGTGCTGTACCTGCCCCGGGAGTGTTTGATGGAAAAGTTTAGAGGGAGCTTTACTCTGTATCTAAGCCGTGCTGTCGCTGCCCTGGGAGTATTTGATGGGACAGTGTAGAGGGAGCTTTACTCTGTATCTAACACTTGCTGTACCTGCCTTGGGAGTGTTTGATGGGACACTGCAGAGGGAGCTTTACTCTGTATCTAACCCGTGCTGTACCTGCCCTGGGAGGTTTGAAGGGCAATGCTTTCCAAATGCTCAGAATCTGTCTAGTTAGTGAAATCTGTAATCCTTAGTGGAATATTTGAGGGGTCTTAAACCCCAAATAATACCTGCTGCAATTCTCTGCTAAACCTTCACACGTGTTGAAATAAAGGTATGAAATCAGTGTTGTTTACTGAGCTTTTCATCCTGCACATCCCATGTTTCATCAAGAAACCTTTGACTCTCGCTGGGGTACAGTTCCTGAAGGTGCTGACTCTCACTGGGGTAGAGTTCCTGAAGGTGCTGACTCTCACTGGGGTACATATCCTGAAGGTGCTGACTCTCACTGGGGTACAGTTCCTGAGGGTGCTGACTCTCACTGGGGTACAGTTCCTGACGGTGCTGACTCTCACTGGGGTACAGTTCCTGAAGGTGCTGACTCTCACTGGGGTACAGTTCCTGAAGGTGCTGACTCTCACTGGGGTACAGTTCCTGAAGGTGCTGACTCTCACTGGGGTACAGTTCCTGAAGGTGCTGACTCTCACTGGGGTACAGTTCCTGAAGGTGCTGACTCTCACTGGGGTACAGTTCCTGAATGTGCTGACTCTCACTGGGGTGCAGTTCCTGAAGGTGCTGACTCTCACTGGGGTACAGTTCCTGAATGTGCTGACTCTCACTGGGGTGCAGTTCCTGAGGGTGCTGACTCTCACTGGGGTACAGATCCTGAAGGTGCTGACTCTCACTGGGGTACAGTTCCTGAATGTGCTGACTCTCACTGGGGTGCAGTTCCTGAAGGTGCTGACTCTCACTGGGGTACAGATCCTGAAGGTGCTGACTCTCACTGGGGTACAGATCCTGAAGGTGCTGACTCTCACTGGGGTGCAGTTCCTGAAGGTGCTGACTCTCACTGGGGTACAGTTCCTGAAGGTGCTGACTCTCACTGGGGTACAGTTCCTGAAGGTGCTGACTCTCACTGGGGTACAGTTCCTGACGGTGCTGACTCTCACTGGGGTAGAGTTCCTGAAGGTGCTGACTCTCACTGGGGTACAGTTCCTGAAGGTGCTGACTCTCACTGGGGTACAGTTCCTGAAGGTGCTGACTCTCACTGGGGTACAGTTCCTGAAGGTGCTGACTCTCACTGGGGTACAGTTCCTGACGGTGCTGACTCTCACTGGGGTACAGTTCCTGAAGGTGCTGACTCTCACTGGGGTACAGTTCCTGACGGTGCTGACTCTCACTGGGGTACAGTTCCTGAAGGTGCTGACTCTCACTGGGGTACAGTTCCTGACGGTGCTGACTCTCACTGGGGTAGAGTTCCTGAAGGTGCTGACTCTCACTGGGGTACAGTTCCTGAAGGTGCTGACTCTCACTAGGGTACAGTTCCTGAAGGTGCTGACTCTCACTGGGGTACAGTTCCTGAAGGTGCTGACTCTCACTGGGGTGCAGTTCCTGAAGGTGCTGACTCTCACTGGGGTACAGTTCCTGAAGGTGCTGACTCTCACTGGGGTACAGTTCCTGAAGGTGCTGACTCTCACTGGGGTACAGTTCCTGAAGGTGCTGACTCTCACTGGGGTACAGTTCCTGACGGTGCTGACTCTCACTGGGGTACAGTTCCTGAAGGTGCTGACTCTCACTGGGGTACAGTTCCTAAAGGTGCTGACTCTCACTGGGGTACAGTTCCTGAAGGTGCTGACTCTCACTGGGGTACAGTTCCTGAAGGTGCTGATCTCACTGGGGTACAGTTCCGGAAGGTGTTGACTCTCACTGGGGTACAGTTCCTGAAGGTGCTGACTCTCACTGGGGTACAGATCCTGAAGGGGCTGACTCTCACTGGGGTACAGTTCCTGAAGGTGCTGACTCTCACTGGGGTACAGTTCCTGAAGGTGCTGACTCTCACTGGGGTACAGTTCCTGAAGGTGCTGACTCTCACTGGGGTACAGTTCCTGAGGGTGCTGACTCTCACTGGGGTACAGTCCCTGAAGGTGCTGACTCTCACTGGGGTACAGTTCCTGAAGGTGCTGACTCTCACTGGGGTACAGTTCCTGAAGGTGCTGACTCTCACTGGGGTAGAGTTCCTGAAGGTGCTGACTCTCACTGGGGTACAGTTCCTGAGGGTGCTGACTCTCACTGGGGTACAGTTCCTGAGGGTGCTGACTCTCACTGGGGTACAGTTCCTCAAGGTGCTGACTCTCACTGGGGTACTGTTCCTGAGGGTGCTGACTCTCACTGGGGTACAGTTCCTGAAGGTGCTGACTCTCACTGGGGTACAGTTCCTGAAGGTGCTGACTCTCACTGGGGTACAGTTCCTGAGGGTGCTGACTCTCAGTGGGGTACAGATCCTGAAGGTGCTGACTCTCACTGGGGTACTGTTCCTGAAGGTGCTGACTTTCACTGGGGTACAGTGCCTGAAGGTGCTGACTCTCACTGGGGTACAGTTCCTGAAGGTGCTGACTCTCACTGGGGTACAGTTCCTGAAGGTGCTGACTCTCACTGGGGTACAGTTCCTGACGGTGCTGACTCTTAATTGGGTACAGATCCTGAAGGTGCTGACTCTCATTGGGGTACAGTTCCTGAAGGTGCTGACTCTCACTGGGGTAGAGTTCCTGAAGGTGCTGACTCTCACTGGGGTACAGTTCCTGAAGGTGCTGACTCTCACTGGGGTACAGTTCCTGAAGGTGCTGACTCTCACTGGGGTACAGTTCCTGAAGGTGCTGACTCTCACTGGGGTGCAGTTCCTGAAGGTGCTCACTCTCACTGGGGCACAGTTCCTGAAGGTGCTGACTCTCACTGGGGTACAGTTCCTGAAGGTGCTGACTCTCACTGGGGTACAGTTCCTGAAGGTGCTGACTCTCACTGGGGTACAGTTCCTGACGGTGCTGACTCTCACTGGGGTGCAGATCCTGAAGGTGCTGACTCTCATTGGGGTACAGTTCCTGAAGGTGCTGACTCTCACTGGGGTACAGTTCCTGAGGGTGCTGACTCTCACTGGGATACAGTTCCTGAGGGTGCTGACTCTCACTGGGGTACAGTTCCTGAGGGTGCTGACTCTCACTGGGGTACAGTTCCTGATGGTGCTGACTCTCACTGGGGTACAGTTCCTGAAGGTGCTGACTCTCACTGGGGTACAGTTCCCGAGAGTGCTGACTCTCACTGGGGTACTGTTCCTGAAGGTGCTGACTCTCACTGGGGTACAGTTCCTGAAGGTGCTGACTCTCACTGGGGTACAGTTCCTGACGGTGCTGACTCTCACTGGGGTACAGTTCCTGAAGGTGCTGACTCTCACTGGGGTACAGTTCCTGAAGCTGCTGACTCTCACTGGGGTACAATTCCTGAAGGTGCTGACTCTCACTGGGGTACAGTTCCTGAAGGTGCTGACTCTCACTGGGGTACAGTTCCTGAAGATGCTGACTCTCACTGGGGTACAGTTCCTGAAGGTGCTGACTCTCACTGGGGTACAGTTCCTGAGGGTGCTGACTCTCACTGGGGTACAGTTCCTGAGGGTGCTGACTCTCACTGGGGTACAGTTCCTGAGGGTGCTGACTCTCACTGGGGTACAGTTCCTGAGGGTGCAGACTTTCACTGGGGTACAGTTCCTGACGGTGCTGACTCTCACTGGGGTACTGTTCCTGAAGGTGCTGACTCTCACTGGGGTACATTTCCTGAATGTGCTGACTCTCACTGGGGTATAGTTCCTGAAGGTGCTGACTCTCACTGGGGTACAGTTCCTGAGGGTGCTATCTCTCACTGGGGTACTGTTCCTGAAGGTGCTGACTCTCACTGGGGTACAGTTCCTGAAGGTGCTCACTCTCACTGGGGTACAGTCCCTGAAGGTGCTGACTCTCACTGGGGTACAGTTCCTGAAGGTGCTGACTCTGACTGGGGTACAGTTCCTGAAGGTGCTGACTCTCGCTGGGGTACAGTCCCTGAAGCTGCTGACGCTCACTGGGGTACAGTTCCTGAAGGTGCTGACTCTCACTGGGGACCTGTTCCTGAAGGTGCTGACTCTCACTGGGGTACTGTTCCTGAAGTTGCTGACTCTCGCTGGGGTACAGTTCCTGAAGCTGCTGACTCTCACTGGGGTACAGTTCCTGAGGGTGCTGACTCTCACTGGGGTACAGTTCCTGACGGTGCTGACTCTCACTGGGGTACAGTTCCTGAAGGTGCTGACTCTCACTGGGCTACAGTTCCTGAAGGTGCTTACTCTCACTGGGGTACAGTTCCTGAAGGTGCTGACTCTCACTGGGGTACAGTTCCTGAAGGTGCTGACTCTCACTGGGGTACAGTTCCTGAAGGTGCTGACTTTCACTGGGGTACAGTTCCTGATGGTGCTGACTCTCACTGAGGTACAGTTCCTGAGGGTGCTGACTCTCACTGGGGTACTGTTCCTGAGGGTGCTGACTCTCACTGGGGTACAGTTCCTGAAGGTGTTGACTCTCACTGGGGTACAGTTCCTGAAGGTGCTGACTCTCACTGGGGTACAGATCCTGAAGGGGCTGACTCTCACTGGGGTACAGTTCCTGAAGGTGCTGACTCTCACTGGGGTACAGTCCCTGAAGGTGCTGACTCTCACTGGGGTACAGTTCCTGAAGGTGCTGACTCTCACTGGGGTACAGTTCCTGAAGGTGCTGACTCTCACTGGGGTAGAGTTCCTGAAGGTGCTGACTCTCACTGGGGTAGAGTTCCTGAGGGTGCTGACTCTCACTGGGGTACTGTTCCTGAGGGTGCTGACTCTCACTGGGGTACAGTTCCTGAGGGTGCTGACTCTCACTGGGGTACAGTTCCTCAAGGTGCTGACTCTCACTGGGGTACTGTTCCTGAGGGTGCTGACTCTCACTGGGGTACAGTTCCTGAGGGTGCAGACTGTCAGTGGGGTACAGTGCCTGAAGGTGCTGACTCTCACTGGGGTACAGTTCCTGAAGGTGCTGACTCTCACTGGGGTACAGTTCCTGAAGGTGCTGACTCTCACTGGGGTACAGTTCCTGACGGTGCTGACTCTTAATTGGGTACAGTTCCTGAAGGTGCTGACTCTCACTGGGGTGCAGTTCCTGAAGGTGCTGACTCTCACTGGGGTGCAGTTCCTGAAGGTGCTGACTCTCACTGGGGTACAGTTCCTGAAGGTGCTGACTCTCACTGGGGTACAGTTCCTGAAGGTGCTGACTCTCACTGGGGTACAGTTCCTGAAGGTGCTGACTCTCACTGGGGTACAGTTCCTGACGATGCTGACTCTCACTGGGGTACAGATCCTGAAGGTGCTGACTCTCATTGGGGTACAGTTCCTGAAGGTGCTGACTCTCACTGGGGTACAGTTCCTGAAGGTGCTGACTCTCACTGGGGTACAGTTACTGAAGGTGCTGACTCTCACTGGGGTACAGTTCCTGAGGGTGCTGACTCTCACTGGGGTACTGTTCCTGAGGGTGCTGACTCTCACTGGGGTACAGTTCCTGAGGGTGCTGACTCTCACTGGGGTACTGTTCCTGAAGGTGCTGACTCTCACTGGGGTACAGTTCCTGAAGGTGCTGACTCTCACTGGGGTACATTTCCTGAAGGTGCTGACTCTCACTGGGGTACAGTTCCTGAGGGTGCTGACTCTCACTGGGGTACAGTTCCTGAGGGTGCTGACTCTCACTGGGGTACAGTTCCTGAAGGTGCTGACTCTCACTGGGTACAGTTCCTGAGGATGCTGACTCTCACTGGGGTACTGTTCCTGAGGGTGCTGACTCTCACTGGGGTACAGTTCCTGAAGGTGCTGACTCTCACTGGGGTACAGTTCCTGAAGGTGCTGACTCTCACTGGGGTACAGTTCCTGAAGGTGCTGACTCTCACTGGGGTACAGTTCCTGAAGGTGCTGACTCTCACTGGGGTACAGTTCCTGAAGGTGCTGACTCTCACTGGGGTACAGTTCCTGAAGATGTTGACTCTCACTGGGGTACTGTTCCTGAAGGTGCTGACTCACTGGGGTACAGATCCTGAAGGGGCTGACTCTCACTGGGGTACAGTTCCTGAAGGTGCTGACTCTCACTGGGGTACAGTTCCTGAAGGTGCTGACTCTCACTGGGCTACAGTTCCTGAAGGTGCTTACTCTCACTGGGGTACAGTTCCTGAAGGTGCTGACTCTCACTGGGGTACAGTTCCTGAAGGTGCTGACTCTCACTGGGGTACAGTTCCTGAAGGTGCTGACTTTCACTGGGGTACAGTTCCTGATGGTGCTGACTCTCACTGAGGTACAGTTCCTGAGGGTGCTGACTCTCACTGGGGTACTGTTCCTGAGGGTGCTGACTCTCACTGGGGTACAGTTCCTGAAGGTGTTGACTCTCACTGGGGTACAGTTCCTGAAGGTGCTGACTCTCACTGGGGTACAGATCCTGAAGGGGCTGACTCTCACTGGGGTACAGTTCCTGAAGGTGCTGACTCTCACTGGGGTACAGTCCCTGAAGGTGCTGACTCTCACTGGGGTACAGTTCCTGAAGGTGCTGACTCTCACTGGGGTACAGTTCCTGAAGGTGCTGACTCTCACTGGGGTAGAGTTCCTGAAGGTGCTGACTCTCACTGGGGTAGAGTTCCTGAGGGTGCTGACTCTCACTGGGGTACTGTTCCTGAGGGTGCTGACTCTCACTGGGGTACAGTTCCTGAGGGTGCTGACTCTCACTGGGGTACAGTTCCTCAAGGTGCTGACTCTCACTGGGGTACTGTTCCTGAGGGTGCTGACTCTCACTGGGGTACAGTTCCTGAGGGTGCAGACTGGCAGTGGGGTACAGTGCCTGAAGGTGCTGACTCTCACTGGGGTACAGTTCCTGAAGGTGCTGACTCTCACTGGGGTACAGTTCCTGAAGGTGCTGACTCTCACTGGGGTACAGTTCCTGACGGTGCTGACTCTTAATTGGGTACAGTTCCTGAAGGTGCTGACTCTCACTGGGGTGCAGTTCCTGAAGGTGCTGACTCTCACTGGGGTGCAGTTCCTGAAGGTGCTGACTCTCACTGGGGTACAGTTCCTGAAGGTGCTGACTCTCACTGGGGTACAGTTCCTGAAGGTGCTGACTCTCACTGGGGTACAGTTCCTGAAGGTGCTGACTCTCACTGGGGTACAGTTCCTGACGATGCTGACTCTCACTGGGGTACAGATCCTGAAGGTGCTGACTCTCATTGGGGTACAGTTCCTGAAGGTGCTGACTCTCACTGGGGTACAGTTCCTGAAGGTGCTGACTCTCACTGGGGTACAGTTACTGAAGGTGCTGACTCTCACTGGGGTACAGTTCCTGAGGGTGCTGACTCTCACTGGGGTACTGTTCCTGAGGGTGCTGACTCTCACTGGGGTACAGTTCCTGAGGGTGCTGACTCTCACTGGGGTACTGTTCCTGAAGGTGCTGACTCTCACTGGGGTACAGTTCCTGAAGGTGCTGACTCTCACTGGGGTACATTTCCTGAAGGTGCTGACTCTCACTGGGGTACAGTTCCTGAGGGTGCTGACTCTCACTGGGGTACAGTTCCTGAGGGTGCTGACTCTCACTGGGGTACAGTTCCTGAGGGTGCTGACTCTCACTGGGGTACAGTTCCTGAAGGTGCTGACTCTCACTGGGGTACAGTTCCTGAAGGTGCTGACTCTCACTGGGGTACAGTTCCTGAAGGTGCTGACTCTCACTGGGGTACAGTTCCTGAAGGTGCTGACTCTCACTGGGGTACAGTTCCTGAAGGTGCTGACTCTCACTGGGGTACAGTTCCTGAAGATGTTGACTCTCACTGGGGTACTGTTCCTGAAGGTGCTGACTCACTGGGGTACAGATCCTGAAGGGGCTGACTCTCACTGGGGTACAGTTCCTGAAGGTGCTGACTCTCACTGGGGTACAGTTCCTGAAGGTGCTGACTCTCACTGGGGTACAGTTCCTGAAGGTGCTGACTCTCACTGGGGTACAGTCCCTGAAGGTGCTGAGACTCACTGGGGTACAGTTCCTGAAGGTGCTGACTCTCACTGGGGTACGGTTCCTGAAGGTGCTGACTCTCACTGGGGTAGAGTTCCTGAAGGTGCTGACTCTCACTGGGGTACAGTTCCTGAGGGTGCTGACTCTCACTGGTGTACTGTTCCTGAGGGTGCTGACTCTCACTGGGGTACAGTTCCTGAGGGTGCTGACTCTCACTGGGGTACAGTTCCTCAAGGTGCTGACTCTCACTGGGGTACTGTTCCTGAGGGTGCTGACTCTCACTGGGGTACAGTTCCTGAGGGTGCTGACTCTTAGTGGGGTACAGTGCCTGAAGGTGCTGACTCTCACTGGGGTACAGTTCCTGAAGGTGCTGACTCTCACTGGGGTGCAGTTCCTGAAGGTGCTGACTCTCACTGGGGTACAGTTCCTGACGGTGCTGACTCTTAATTGGGTACAGATCCTGAAGGTGCTGACTCTCATTGGGGTACAGTTCCTGAAGGTGCTGACTCTCACTGGGGTACAGTTCCTGAAGGTGCTGACTCTCACTGGGGTAGAGTTCCTGAAGGTGCTGACTCTCACTGGGGTACAGTTCCTGAAGGTGCTGACTCTCACTGGGGTACAGTTCCTGAAGGTGCTGACTCTCACTGGGGTACAGTTCCTGAAGGTGCTGACTCTCACTGGGGTACAGTTCCTGAAGGTGCTGACTCTCACTGGGGTACAGTTCCTGACGGTGCTGACTCTCACTGGGGTGCAGATCCTGAAGGTGCTGACTCTCATTGGGGTACAGTTCCTGAAGGTGCTGACTCTCACTGGGGTAGAGTTCCTGAAGGTGCTGACTCTCACTGGGGTACAGTTCCTGAGGGTGCTGACTCTCACTGGGGTACAGTTCCTGAGGGTGCTGACTCTCACTGGGGTACAGTTCCTCAAGGTGCTGACTCTCACTGGGGTACTGTTCCTGAGGGTGCTGACTCTCACTGGGGTACAGTTCCTGAGGGTGCTGACTCTCAGTGGGGTACAGATCCTGAAGGTGCTGACTCTCACTGGGGTACTGTTCCTGAAGGTGCTGACTTTCACTGGGGTACAGTGCCTGAAGGTGCTGACTCTCACTGGGGTACAGTTCCTGAAGGTGCTGACTCTCACTGGGGTACAGTTCCTGAAGGTGCTGACTCTCACTGGGGTACAGTTCCTGACGGTGCTGACTCTTAATTGGGTACAGATCCTGAAGGTGCTGACTCTCATTGGGGTACAGTTCCTGAAGGTGCTGACTCTCACTGGGGTACAGTTCCTGAAGGTGCTGACTCTCACTGGGGTACAGTTCCTGAAGGTGCTGACTCTCACTGGGGTACAGTTCCTGAAGGTGCTGACTCTCACTGGGGTACAGTTCCTGAAGGTGCTGACTCTCACTGGGGTGCAGTTCCTGAAGGTGCTGACTCTCACTGGGGTACAGTTCCTGAAGGTGCTGACTCTCACTGGGGTACAGTTCCTGAAGGTGCTGACTCTCACTGGGGTACAGTTCCTGAAGGTGCTGACTCTCACTGGGGTACAGTTCCTGACGGTGCTGACTCTCACTGGGGTAGAGTTCCTGAAGGTGCTGACTCTCACTGGGGTGCAGATCCTGAAGGTGCTGACTCTCATTGGGGTACAGTTCCTGAAGGTGCTGACTCTCACTGGGGTACAGTTCCTGAAGGTGCTGACTCTCACTGGGGTACAGTTCCTGACGGTGCTGACTCTTAATTGGGTACAGATCCTGAAGGTGCTGACTCTCATTGGGGTACAGTTCCTGAAGGTGCTGACTCTCACTGGGGTACAGTTCCTGAAGGTGCTGACTCTCACTGGGGTAGAGTTCCTGAAGGTGCTGACTCTCACTGGGGTACAGTTCCTGAAGGTGCTGACTCTCACTGGGGTACAGTTCCTGAAGGTGCTGACTCTCACTGGGGTGCAGTTCCTGAAGGTGCTGACTCTCACTGGGGTGCAGTTCCTGAAGGTGCTGACTCTCACTGGGGTACAGTTCCTGAAGGTGCTGACTCTCACTGGGGTACAGTTCCTGAAGGTGCTGACTCTCACTGGGGTACAGTTCCTGAAGGTGCTGACTCTCACTGGGGTACAGTTCCTGACGATGCTGACTCTCACTGGGGTACAGATCCTGAAGGTGCTGACTCTCATTGGGGTACAGTTCCTGAAGGTGCTGACTCTCACTGGGGTACAGTTCCTGAAGGTGCTGACTCTCACTGGGGTACAGTTACTGAAGGTGCTGACTCTCACTGGGGTACAGTTCCTGAGGGTGCTGACTCTCACTGGGGTACTGTTCCTGAGGGTGCTGACTCTCACTGGGGTACAGTTCCTGAGGGTGCTGACTCTCACTGGGGTACTGTTCCTGAAGGTGCTGACTCTCACTGGGGTACAGTTCCTGAAGGTGCTGACTCTCACTGGGGTACATTTCCTGAAGGTGCTGACTCTCACTGGGGTACAGTTCCTGAGGGTGCTGACTCTCACTGGGGTACAGTTCCTGAGGGTGCTGACTCTCACTGGGGTACAGTTCCTGAAGGTGCTGACTCTCACTGGGGTACAGTTCCTGAGGATGCTGACTCTCACTGGGGTACTGTTCCTGAGGGTGCTGACTCTCACTGGGGTACAGTTCCTGAAGGTGCTGACTCTCACTGGGGTACAGTTCCTGAAGGTGCTGACTCTCACTGGGGTACAGTTCCTGAAGGTGCTGACTCTCACTGGGGTACAGTTCCTGAAGGTGCTGACTCTCACTGGGGTACAGTTCCTGAAGGTGCTGACTCTCACTGGGGTACAGTTCCTGAAGATGTTGACTCTCACTGGGGTACTGTTCCTGAAGGTGCTGACTCTCACTGGGGTACAGATCCTGAAGGGGCTGACTCTCACTGGGGTACAGTTCCTGAAGGTGCTGACTCTCACTGGGGTACAGTTCCTGAAGGTGCTGACTCTCACTGGGGTACAGTTCCTGAAGGTGCTGACTCTCACTGGGGTACAGTCCCTGAAGGTGCTGACACTCACTGGGGTACAGTTCCTGAAGGTGCTGACTCTCACTGGGGTACGGTTCCTGAAGGTGCTGACTCTCACTGGGGTAGAGTTCCTGAAGGTGCTGACTCTCACTGGGGTACAGTTCCTGAGGGTGCTGACTCTCACTGGTGTACTGTTCCTGAGGGTGCTGACTCTCACTGGGGTACAGTTCCTGAGGGTGCTGACTCTCACTGGGGTACAGTTCCTCAAGGTGCTGACTCTCACTGGGGTACTGTTCCTGAGGGTGCTGACTCTCACTGGGGTACAGTTCCTGAGGGTGCTGACTCTTAGTGGGGTACAGTGCCTGAAGGTGCTGACTCTCACTGGGGTACAGTTCCTGAAGGTGCTGACTCTCACTGGGGTGCAGTTCCTGAAGGTGCTGACTCTCACTGGGGTACAGTTCCTGACGGTGCTGACTCTTAATTGGGTACAGATCCTGAAGGTGCTGACTCTCATTGGGGTACAGTTCCTGAAGGTGCTGACTCTCACTGGGGTACAGTTCCTGAAGGTGCTGACTCTCACTGGGGTAGAGTTCCTGAAGGTGCTGACTCTCACTGGGGTACAGTTCCTGAAGGTGCTGACTCTCACTGGGGTACAGTTCCTGAAGGTGCTGACTCTCACTGGGGTACAGTTCCTGAAGGTGCTGACTCTCACTGGGGTGCAGTTCCTGAAGGTGCTGACTCTCACTGGGGTACAGTTCCTGAAGGTGCTGACTCTCACTGGGGTACAGTTCCTGAAGGTGCTGACTCTCACTGGGGTACAGTTCCTGAAGGTGCTGACTCTCACTGGGGTACAGTTCCTGACGGTGCTGACTCTCACTGGGGTGCAGATCCTGAAGGTGCTGACTCTCATTGGGGTACAGTTCCTGAAGGTGCTGACTCTCACTGGGGTAGAGTTCCTGAAGGTGCTGACTCTCACTGGGGTACAGTTCCTGAGGGTGCTGACTCTCACTGGGGTACAGTTCCTGAGGGTGCTGACTCTCACTGGGGTACAGTTCCTCAAGGTGCTGACTCTCACTGGGGTACTGTTCCTGAGGGTGCTGACTCTCACTGGGGTACAGTTCCTGAGGGTGCTGACTCTCAGTGGGGTACAGATCCTGAAGGTGCTGACTCTCACTGGGGTACTGTTCCTGAAGGTGCTGACTTTCACTGGGGTACAGTGCCTGAAGGTGCTGACTCTCACTGGGGTACAGTTCCTGAAGGTGCTGACTCTCACTGGGGTACAGTTCCTGAAGGTGCTGACTCTCACTGGGGTACAGTGCCTGAAGGTGCTGACTCTCACTGGGGTACAGTTCCTGAAGGTGCTGACTCTCACTGGGGTACAGTTCCTGACGGTGCTGACTCTTAATTGGGTACAGATCCTGAAGGTGCTGACTCTCATTGGGGTACAGTTCCTGAAGGTGCTGACTCTCACTGGGGTAGAGTTCCTGAAGGTGCTGACTCTCACTGGGGTACAGTTCCTGAAGGTGCTGACTCTCAGTGGGGTACAGTTCCTGAAGGTGCTGACTCTCACTGGGGTACAGTTCCTGAAGGTGCTGACTCTCACTGGGGTGCAGTTCCTGAAGGTGCTGACTCTCACTGGGGTACAGTTCCTGAAGGTGCTGACTCTCACTGGGGTACAGTTCCTGAAGGTGCTGACTCTCACTGGGGTACAGTTCCTGAAGGTGCTGACTCTCACTGGGGTACAGTTCCTGACGGTGCTGACTCTCACTGGGGTGCAGATCCTGAAGGTGCTGACTCTCATTGGGGTACAGTTCCTGAAGGTGCTGACTCTCACTGGGGTACAGTTCCTGAGGGTGCTGACTCTCACTGGGATACAGTTCCTGAGGGTGCTGACTCTCACTGGGGTACAGTTCCTGAGGGTGCTGACTCTCACTGGGGTACAGTTCCTGATGGTGCTGACTCTCACTGGGGTACAGTTCCTGAAGGTGCTGAGTCTCACTGGGGTACAGTTCCCGAGAGTGCTGACTCTCACTGGGGTACTGTTCCTGAAGGTGCTGACTCTCACTGGGGTAGAGTTCCTGAAGGTGCTGACTCTCACTGGGGTACAGTTCCTGACGGTGCTGACTCTCACTGGGGTACAGTTCCTGAAGGTGCTGACTCTCACTGGGGTACAGTTCCTGAAGGTGCTGACTCTCACTGGGGTACAGTTCCTGAAGGTGCTGACTCTCACTGGGGTACAGTTCCTGAAGGTGCTGACTCTCACTGGGGTACAGTTCCTGAAGGTGCTGACTCTCACTGGGGTACAGTTCCTGAAGGTGCTGACTCTCACTGGGGTACAGTTCCTGACGGTGCTGACTCTCACTGGGGTGCAGATCCTGAAGGTGCTGACTCTCATTGGGGTACAGTTCCTGAAGGTGCTGACTCTCACTGGGGTAGAGTTCCTGAAGGTGCTGACTCTCACTGGGGTACAGTTCCTGAGGGTGCTGACTCTCACTGGGGTACAGTTCCTGAGGGTGCTGACTCTCACTGGGGTACAGTTCCTCAAGGTGCTGACTCTCACTGGGGTACTGTTCCTGAGGGTGCTGACTCTCACTGGGGTACAGTTCCTGAAGGTGCTGACTCTCACTGGGGTACTGTTCCTGAAGGTGCTGACTTTCACTGGGGTACAGTGCCTGAAGGTGCTGACTCTCACTGGGGTACAGTTCCTGAAGGTGCTGACTCTCACTGGGGTACAGTTCCTGAAGGTGCTGACTCTCACTGGGGTACAGTTCCTGACGGTGCTGACTCTTAATTGGGTACAGATCCTGAAGGTGCTGACTCTCATTGGGGTACAGTTCCTGAAGGTGCTGACTCTCACTGGGGTAGAGTTCCTGAAGGTGCTGACTCTCACTGGGGTACAGTTCCTGAAGGTGCTGACTCTCAGTGGGGTACAGTTCCTGAAGGTGCTGACTCTCACTGGGGTACAGTTCCTGAAGGTGCTGACTCTCACTGGGGTGCAGTTCCTGAAGGTGCTGACTCTCACTGGGGTACAGTTCCTGAAGGTGCTGACTCTCACTGGGGTACAGTTCCTGAAGGTGCTGACTCTCACTGGGGTACAGTTCCTGAAGGTGCTGACTCTCACTGGGGTACAGTTCCTGACGGTGCTGACTCTCACTGGGGTGCAGATCCTGAAGGTGCTGACTCTCATTGGGGTACAGTTCCTGAAGGTGCTGACTCTCACTGGGGTACAGTTCCTGAGGGTGCTGACTCTCACTGGGATACAGTTCCTGAGGGTGCTGACTCTCACTGGGGTACAGTTCCTGAGGGTGCTGACTCTCACTGGGGTACAGTTCCTGATGGTGCTGACTCTCACTGGGGTACAGTTCCTGAAGGTGCTGAGTCTCACTGGGGTACAGTTCCCGAGAGTGCTGACTCTCACTGGGGTACTGTTCCTGAAGGTGCTGACTCTCACTGGGGTAGAGTTCCTGAAGGTGCTGACTCTCACTGGGGTACAGTTCCTGACGGTGCTGACTCTCACTGGGGTACAGTTCCTGAAGGTGCTGACTCTCACTGGGGTACAGTTCCTGAAGATGCTGACTCTCACTGGGGTACAGTTCCTGAAGGTGCTGACTCTCACTGGGGTACAGTTCCTGAGGGTGCTGACTCTCACTGGGGTACAGTTCCTGAGGGTGCTGACTCTCACTGGGGTACAGTTCCTGAGGGTGCAGACTTTCACTGGGGTACAGTTCCTGACGGTGCTGACTCTCACTGGGGTACTGTTCCTGAAGGTGCTGACTCTCACTGGGGTACAGTTCCTGAATGTGCTGACTCTCACTGGGGTATAGTTCCTGAAGGTGCTGACTCTCACTGGGGTACAGTTCCTGAGGGTGCTATCTCTCACTGGGGTACTGTTCCTGAAGGTGCTGACTCTCACTGGGGTACAGTTCCTGAAGGTGCTGACTCTCACTGGGGTACAGTTCATGAAGGTGCTGACTCTCACTGGGGTACCGTTCCTGAAGGTGCTGACTCTCACTGGGGTACAGTTCCTGAGGGTGCTGACTCTCACTGGGGTACAGATCCTGAAGGGGCTGACTCTCACTGGGGTACAGTTCCTGAAGGTGCTGACTCTCACTGGGGTACAGTTCCTGAAGGTGCTGACTCTCACTGGGAAACAGTTCCTGAAGGTGCTGACTCTCACTGGGGTACAGTTCCTGAAGGTGCTCACTCTCACTGGGGTACAGTCCCTGAAGGTGCTGACTCTCACTGGGGTACAGTTCCTGAAGGTGCTGACTCTGACTGGGGTACAGTTCCTGAAGGTGCTGACTCTCGCTGGGGTACAGTCCCTGAAGCTGCTGACGCTCACTGGGGTACAGTTCCTGAAGGTGCTGACTCTCACTGGGGTACAGTTCCTGAAGGTGCTGACTCTCACTGGGGTACAGTTCCTGACGGTGCTGACTCTCACTGGGGTACAGTTCCTGAAGGTGCTGACTCTCACTGGGGTACAGTTCCTGAAGGTGCTGACTCTCACTAAGGTACAGTTCCTGAAGGTGCTGACTCTCACTGGGGTACAGTTCCTGAAGGTGCTGACTCTCACTGGGGTACAGTTCCTGAAGGTGTTGACTCTCACTGGGGTACAGTTCCTGAAGGTGCTGACTCTCACTGGGGTACAGATCCTGAAGGGGCTGACTCTCACTGGGGTACAGTTCCTGAAGGTGCTGACTCTCACTGGGGTACAGTTCCTGAAGGTGCTGACTCTCACTGGGGTACAGTTCCTGAAGGTGCTGACTCTCACTGGGGTACAGTTCCTGAAGATGTTGACTCTCACTGGGGTACTGTTCCTGAAGGTGCTGACTCACTGGGGTACAGATCCTTAAGGGGCTGACTCTCACTGGGGTACAGTTCCTGAAGGTGCTGACTCTCACTGGGGTACAGTTCCTGAAGGTGCTGACTCTCACTGGGGTACAGTTCCTGAAGGTGCTGACTCTCACTGGGGTACAGTCCCTGAAGGTGCTGACACTCACTGGGGTACAGTTCCTGAAGGTGCTGACTCTCACTGGGGTACGGTTCCTGAAGGTGCTGACTCTCACTGGGGTAGAGTTCCTGAAGGTGCTGACTCTCACTGGGGTACAGTTCCTGAGGGTGCTGACTCTCACTGGTGTACTGTTCCTGAGGGTGCTGACTCTCACTGGGGTACAGTTCCTGAGGGTGCTGACTCTCACTGGGGTACAGTTCCTCAAGGTGCTGACTCTCACTGGGGTACTGTTCCTGAGGGTGCTGACTCTCACTGGGGTACAGTTCCTGAGGGTGCTGACTCTTAGTGGGGTACAGTGCCTGAAGGTGCTGACTCTCACTGGGGTACAGTTCCTGAAGGTGCTGACTCTCACTGGGGTGCAGTTCCTGAAGGTGCTGACTCTCACTGGGGTACAGTTCCTGACGGTGCTGACTCTTAATTGGGTACAGATCCTGAAGGTGCTGACTCTCATTTGGGTACAGTTCCTGAAGGTGCTGACTCTCACTGGGGTACAGTTCCTGAAGGTGCTGACTCTCACTGGGGTACAGTTCCTGAAGGTGCTGACTCTCACTGGGGTACAGTTCCTGAAGGTGCTGACTCTCACTGGGGTACAGTTCCTGAAGGTGCTGACTCTCACTGGGGTGCAGTTCCTGAAGGTGCTCACTCTCACTGGGGCACAGTTCCTGAAGGTGCTGACTCTCACTGGGGTACAGTTCCTGAAGGTGCTGACTCTCACTGGGGTACAGTTCCTGACGGTGCTGACTCTCACTGGGGTGCAGATCCTGAAGGTGCTGACTCTCATTGGGGTACAGTTCCTGAAGGTGCTGACTCTCACTGGGGTACAGTTCCTGAGGGTGCTGACTCTCACTGGGATACAGTTCCTGAGGGTGCTGACTCTCACTGGGGTACAGTTCCTGAGGGTGCTGACTCTCACTGGGGTACAGTTCCTGATGGTGCTGACTCTCACTGGGGTACAGTTCCTGAAGGTGCTGACTCTCACTGGGGTACAGTTCCCGAGAGTGCTGACTCTCACTGGGGTACTGTTCCTGAAGGTGCTGACTCTCACTGGGGTACAGTTCCTGAAGGTGCTGACTCTCACTGGGGTACAGTTCCTGACGGTGCTGACTCTCACTGGGGTACAGTTCCTGAAGGTGCTGACTCTCACTGGGGTACAGTTCCTGAAGCTGCTGACTCTCACTGGGGTACAATTCCTGAAGGTGCTGACTCTCACTGGGGTACAGTTCCTGAAGGTGCTGACTCTCACTGGGGTACAGTTCCTGAAGATGCTGACTCTCACTGGGGTACAGTTCCTGAAGGTGCTGACTCTCACTGGGGTACAGTTCCTGAGGGTGCTGACTCTCACTGGGGTACAGTTCCTGAGGGTGCTGACTCTCACTGGGGTACAGTTCCTGAGGGTGCTGACTCTCACTGGGGTACAGTTCCTGAGGGTGCAGACTTTCACTGGGGTACAGTTCCTGACGGTGCTGACTCTCACTGGGGTACTGTTCCTGAAGGTGCTGACTCTCACTGGGGTACATTTCCTGAATGTGCTGACTCTCACTGGGGTATAGTTCCTGAAGGTGCTGACTCTCACTGGGGTACAGTTCCTGAGGGTGCTATCTCTCACTGGGGTACTGTTCCTGAAGGTGCTGACTCTCACTGGGGTACAGTTCCTGAAGGTGCTCACTCTCACTGGGGTACAGTCCCTGAAGGTGCTGACTCTCACTGGGGTACAGTTCCTGAAGGTGCTGACTCTGACTGGGGTACAGTTCCTGAAGGTGCTGACTCTCGCTGGGGTACAGTCCCTGAAGCTGCTGACGCTCACTGGGGTACAGTTCCTGAAGGTGCTGACTCTCACTGGGGACCTGTTCCTGAAGGTGCTGACTCTCACTGGGGTACTGTTCCTGAAGTTGCTGACTCTCGCTGGGGTACAGTTCCTGAAGCTGCTGACTCTCACTGGGGTACAGTTCCTGAGGGTGCTGACTCTCACTGGGGTACAGTTCCTGACGGTGCTGACTCTCACTGGGGTACAGTTCCTGAAGGTGCTGACTCTCACTGGGCTACAGTTCCTGAAGGTGCTTACTCTCACTGGGGTACAGTTCCTGAAGGTGCTGACTCTCACTGGGGTACAGTTCCTGAAGGTGCTGACTCTCACTGGGGTACAGTTCCTGAAGGTGCTGACTTTCACTGGGGTACAGTTCCTGATGGTGCTGACTCTCACTGAGGTACAGTTCCTGAGGGTGCTGACTCTCACTGGGGTACTGTTCCTGAGGGTGCTGACTCTCACTGGGGTACAGTTCCTGAAGGTGTTGACTCTCACTGGGGTACAGTTCCTGAAGGTGCTGACTCTCACTGGGGTACAGATCCTGAAGGGGCTGACTCTCACTGGGGTACAGTTCCTGAAGGTGCTGACTCTCACTGGGGTACAGTCCCTGAAGGTGCTGACTCTCACTGGGGTACAGTTCCTGAAGGTGCTGACTCTCACTGGGGTACAGTTCCTGAAGGTGCTGACTCTCACTGGGGTAGAGTTCCTGAAGGTGCTGACTCTCACTGGGGTAGAGTTCCTGAGGGTGCTGACTCTCACTGGGGTACTGTTCCTGAGGGTGCTGACTCTCACTGGGGTACAGTTCCTGAGGGTGCTGACTCTCACTGGGGTACAGTTCCTCAAGGTGCTGACTCTCACTGGGGTACTGTTCCTGAGGGTGCTGACTCTCACTGGGGTACAGTTCCTGAGGGTGCAGACTGTCAGTGGGGTACAGTGCCTGAAGGTGCTGACTCTCACTGGGGTACAGTTCCTGAAGGTGCTGACTCTCACTGGGGTACAGTTCCTGAAGGTGCTGACTCTCACTGGGGTACAGTTCCTGACGGTGCTGACTCTTAATTGGGTACAGATCCTGAAGGTGCTGACTCTCATTGGGGTACAGTTCCTGAAGGTGCTGACTCTCACTGGGGTACAGTTCCTGAAGGTGCTGACTCTCACTGGGGTAGAGTTCCTGAAGGTGCTGACTCTCACTGGGGTACAGTTCCTGAAGGTGCTGACTCTCACTGGGGTACAGTTCCTGAAGGTGCTGACTCTCACTGGGGTGCAGTTCCTGAAGGTGCTGACTCTCACTGGGGTGCAGTTCCTGAAGGTGCTGACTCTCACTGGGGTACAGTTCCTGAAGGTGCTGACTCTCACTGGGGTACAGTTCCTGAAGGTGCTGACTCTCACTGGGGTACAGTTCCTGAAGGTGCTGACTCTCACTGGGGTACAGTTCCTGACGATGCTGACTCTCACTGGGGTACAGATCCTGAAGGTGCTGACTCTCATTGGGGTACAGTTCCTGAAGGTGCTGACTCTCACTGGGGTACAGTTCCTGAAGGTGCTGACTCTCACTGGGGTACAGTTACTGAAGGTGCTGACTCTCACTGGGGTACAGTTCCTGAGGGTGCTGACTCTCACTGGGGTACTGTTCCTGAGGGTGCTGACTCTCACTGGGGTACAGTTCCTGAGGGTGCTGACTCTCACTGGGGTACTGTTCCTGAAGGTGCTGACTCTCACTGGGGTACAGTTCCTGAAGGTGCTGACTCTCACTGGGGTACATTTCCTGAAGGTGCTGACTCTCACTGGGGTACAGTTCCTGAGGGTGCTGACTCTCACTGGGGTACAGTTCCTGAGGGTGCTGACTCTCACTGGGGTACAGTTCCTGAAGGTGCTGACTCTCACTGGGTACAGTTCCTGAGGATGCTGACTCTCACTGGGGTACTGTTCCTGAGGGTGCTGACTCTCACTGGGGTACAGTTCCTGAAGGTGCTGACTCTCACTGGGGTACAGTTCCTGAAGGTGCTGACTCTCACTGGGGTACAGTTCCTGAAGGTGCTGACTCTCACTGGGGTACAGTTCCTGAAGGTGCTGACTCTCACTGGGGTACAGTTCCTGAAGGTGCTGACTCTCACTGGGGTACAGTTCCTGAAGATGTTGACTCTCACTGGGGTACTGTTCCTGAAGGTGCTGACTCACTGGGGTACAGATCCTGAAGGGGCTGACTCTCACTGGGGTACAGTTCCTGAAGGTGCTGACTCTCACTGGGGTACAGTTCCTGAAGGTGCTGACTCTCATTGGGGTACAGTTCCTGAAGGTGCTGACTCTCACTGGGGTACAGTCCCTGAAGGTGCTGAGACTCACTGGGGTACAGTTCCTGAAGGTGCTGACTCTCACTGGGGTACGGTTCCTGAAGGTGCTGACTCTCACTGGGGTAGAGTTCCTGAAGGTGCTGACTCTCACTGGGGTACAGTTCCTGAGGGTGCTGACTCTCACTGGTGTACTGTTCCTGAGGGTGCTGACTCTCACTGGGGTACAGTTCCTGAGGGTGCTGACTCTCACTGGGGTACAGTTCCTCAAGGTGCTGACTCTCACTGGGGTACTGTTCCTGAGGGTGCTGACTCTCACTGGGGTACAGTTCCTGAGGGTGCTGACTCTTAGTGGGGTACAGTGCCTGAAGGTGCTGACTCTCACTGGGGTACAGTTCCTGAAGGTGCTGACTCTCACTGGGGTGCAGTTCCTGAAGGTGCTGACTCTCACTGGGGTACAGTTCCTGACGGTGCTGACTCTTAATTGGGTACAGATCCTGAAGGTGCTGACTCTCATTGGGGTACAGTTCCTGAAGGTGCTGACTCTCACTGGGGTACAGTTCCTGAAGGTGCTGACTCTCACTGGGGTAGAGTTCCTGAAGGTGCTGACTCTCACTGGGGTACAGTTCCTGAAGGTGCTGACTCTCACTGGGGTACAGTTCCTGAAGGTGCTGACTCTCACTGGGGTACAGTTCCTGAAGGTGCTGACTCTCACTGGGGTACAGTTCCTGAAGGTGCTGACTCTCACTGGGGTACAGTTCCTGACGGTGCTGACTCTCACTGGGGTGCAGATCCTGAAGGTGCTGACTCTCATTGGGGTACAGTTCCTGAAGGTGCTGACTCTCACTGGGGTAGAGTTCCTGAAGGTGCTGACTCTCACTGGGGTACAGTTCCTGAGGGTGCTGACTCTCACTGGGGTACAGTTCCTGAGGGTGCTGACTCTCACTGGGGTACAGTTCCTCAAGGTGCTGACTCTCACTGGGGTACTGTTCCTGAGGGTGCTGACTCTCACTGGGGTACAGTTCCTGAGGGTGCTGACTCTCAGTGGGGTACAGATCCTGAAGGTGCTGACTCTCACTGGGGTACTGTTCCTGAAGGTGCTGACTTTCACTGGGGTACAGTGCCTGAAGGTGCTGACTCTCACTGGGGTACAGTTCCTGAAGGTGCTGACTCTCACTGGGGTACAGTTCCTGAAGGTGCTGACTCTCACTGGGGTACAGTTCCTGACGGTGCTGACTCTTAATTGGGTACAGATCCTGAAGGTGCTGACTCTCATTGGGGTACAGTTCCTGAAGGTGCTGACTCTCACTGGAGTAGAGTTCCTGAAGGTGCTGACTCTCACTGGGGTACAGTTCCTGAAGGTGCTGACTCTCACTGGGGTACAGTTCCTGAAGGTGCTGACTCTCACTGGGGTACAGTTCCTGAAGGTGCTGACTCTCACTGGGGTGCAGTTCCTGAAGGTGCTGACTCTCACTGGGGTACAGTTCCTGAAGGTGCTGACTCTCACTGGGGTACAGTTCCTGAAGGTGCTGACTCTCACTGGGGTACAGTTCCTGAAGGTGCTGACTCTCACTGGGGTACAGTTCCTGACGGTGCTGACTCTCACTGGGGTGCAGATCCTGAAGGTGCTGACTCTCATTGGGGTACAGTTCCTGAAGGTGCTGACTCTCACTGGGGTACAGTTCCTGAAGGTGCTGACTCTCACTGGGGTACAGTTCCTGACGGTGCTGACTCTTAATTGGGTACAGATCCTGAAGGTGCTGACTCTCATTGGGGTACAGTTCCTGAAGGTGCTGACTCTCACTGGGGTACAGTTCCTGAAGGTGCTGACTCTCACTGGGGTAGA
Source organism: Somniosus microcephalus (assembly GCF_052327205.1). Classification (NCBI taxonomy): domain Eukaryota; kingdom Metazoa; phylum Chordata; class Chondrichthyes; order Squaliformes; family Somniosidae; genus Somniosus; species Somniosus microcephalus. Next base: position 104,036,213 of record NC_140990.1, on the reverse strand, counting down.
GTTCCTGAAGGTGCTGACTCTCACTGGGGTACAGTTCCTGAAGGTGCTGACTCTCACTGGGGTACAGTTCCTGAAGGTGCTGACTCTCACTGGGGTGCAGTTCCTGAAGGTGCTGACTCTCACTGGGGTGCAGTTCCTGAAGGTGCTGACTCTCACTGGGGTACAGTTCCTGAAGGTGCTGACTCTCACTGGGGTACAGTTCCTGAAGGTGCTGACTCTCACTGGGGTACAGTTCCTGAAGGTGCTGACTCTCACTGGGGTACAGTTCCTGACGATGCTGACTCTCACTGGGGTACAGATCCTGAAGGTGCTGACTCTCATTGGGGTACAGTTCCTGAAGGTGCTGACTCTCACTGGGGTACAGTTCCTGAAGGTGCTGACTCTCACTGGGGTACAGTTACTGAAGGTGCTGACTCTCACTGGGGTACAGTTCCTGAGGGTGCTGACTCTCACTGGGGTACTGTTCCTGAGGGTGCTGACTCTCACTGGGGTACAGTTCCTGAGGGTGCTGACTCTCACTGGGGTACTGTTCCTGAAGGTGCTGACTCTCACTGGGGTACAGTTCCTGAAGGTGCTGACTCTCACTGGGGTACATTTCCTGAAGGTGCTGACTCTCACTGGGGTACAGTTCCTGAGGGTGCTGACTCTCACTGGGGTACAGTTCCTGAGGGTGCTGACTCTCACTGGGGTACAGTTCCTGAAGGTGCTGACTCTCACTGGGGTACAGTTCCTGAGGATGCTGACTCTCACTGGGGTACTGTTCCTGAGGGTGCTGACTCTCACTGGGGTACAGTTCCTGAAGGTGCTGACTCTCACTGGGGTACAGTTCCTGAAGGTGCTGACTCTCACTGGGGTACAGTTCCTGAAGGTGCTGACTCTCACTGGGGTACAGTTCCTGAAGGTGCTGACTCTCACTGGGGTACAGTTCCTGAAGGTGCTGACTCTCACTGGGGTACAGTTCCTGAAGATGTTGACTCTCACTGGGGTACTGTTCCTGAAGGTGCTGACTCTCACTGGGGTACAGATCCTGAAGGGGCTGACTCTCACTGGGGTACAGTTCCTGAAGGTGCTGACTCTCACTGGGGTACAGTTCCTGAAGGTGCTGACTCTCACTGGGGTACAGTTCCTGAAGGTGCTGACTCTCACTGGGGTACAGTCCCTGAAGGTGCTGACACTCACTGGGGTACAGTTCCTGAAGGTGCTGACTCTCACTGGGGTAGAGTTCCTGAAGGTGCTGACTCTCACTGGGGTACAGTTCCTGAGGGTGCTGACTCTCACTGGTGTACTGTTCCTGAGGGTGCTGACTCTCACTGGGGTACAGTTCCTGAGGGTGCTGACTCTCACTGGGGTACAGTTCCTCAAGGTGCTGACTCTCACTGGGGTACTGTTCCTGAGGGTGCTGACTCTCACTGGGGTACAGTTCCTGAGGGTGCTGACTCTTAGTGGGGTACAGTGCCTGAAGGTGCTGACTCTCACTGGGGTACAGTTCCTGAAGGTGCTGACTCTCACTGGGGTGCAGTTCCTGAAGGTGCTGACTCTCACTGGGGTACAGTTCCTGACGGTGCTGACTCTTAATTGGGTACAGATCCTGAAGGTGCTGACTCTCATTGGGGTACAGTTCCTGAAGGTGCTGACTCTCACTGGGGTACAGTTCCTGAAGGTGCTGACTCTCACTGGGGTAGAGTTCCTGAAGGTGCTGACTCTCACTGGGGTACAGTTCCTGAAGGTGCTGACTCTCACTGGGGTACAGTTCCTGAAGGTGCTGACTCTCACTGGGGTGCAGTTCCTGAAGGTGCTGACTCTCACTGGGGTGCAGTTCCTGAAGGTGCTGACTCTCACTGGGGTACAGTTCCTGAAGGTGCTGACTCTCACTGGGGTACAGTTCCTGAAGGTGCTGACTCTCACTGGGGTACAGTTCCTGAAGGTGCTGACTCTCACTGGGGTACAGTTCCTGACGGTGCTGACTCTCACTGGGGTGCAGATCCTGAAGGTGCTGACTCTCATTGGGGTACAGTTCCTGAAGGTGCTGACTCTCACTGGGGTAGAGTTCCTGAAGGTGCTGACTCTCACTGGGGTACAGTTCCTGAGGGTGCTGACTCTCACTGGGGTACAGTTCCTGAGGGTGCTGACTCTCACTGGGGTACAGTTCCTCAAGGTGCTGACTCTCACTGGGGTACTGTTCCTGAGGGTGCTGACTCTCACTCGGGTACAGTTCCTGAGGGTGCTGACTCTCAGTGGGGTACAGATCCTGAAGGTGCTGACTCTCACTGGGGTACTGTTCCTGAAGGTGCTGACTTTCACTGGGGTACAGTGCCTGAAGGTGCTGACTCTCACTGGGGTACAGTTCCTGAAGGTGCTGACTCTCACTGGGGTACAGTTCCTGAAGGTGCTGACTCTCACTGGGGTACAGTTCCTGACGGTGCTGACTCTTAATTGGGTACAGATCCTGAAGGTGCTGACTCTCATTGGGGTACAGTTCCTGAAGGTGCTGACTCTCACTGGGGTAGAGTTCCTGAAGGTGCTGACTCTCACTGGGGTACAGTTCCTGAAGGTGCTGACTCTCAGTGGGGTACAGTTCCTGAAGGTGCTGACTCTCACTGGGGTACAGTTCCTGAAGGTGCTGACTCTCACTGGGGTGCAGTTCCTGAAGGTGCTGACTCTCACTGGGGTACAGTTCCTGAAGGTGCTGACTCTCACTGGGGTACAGTTCCTGAAGGTGCTGACTTTCACTGGGGTACAGTTCCTGAAGGTGCTGACTCTCACTGGGGTACAGTTCCTGACGGTGCTGACTCTCACTGGGGTGCAGATCCTGAAGGTGCTGACTCTCATTGGGGTACAGTTCCTGAAGGTGCTGACTCTCACTGGGGTACAGTTCCTGAGGGTGCTGACTCTCACTGGGATACAGTTCCTGAGGGTGCTGACTCTCACTGGGGTACAGTTCCTGAGGGTGCTGACTCTCACTGGGGTACAGTTCCTGATGGTGCTGACTCTCACTGGGGTACAGTTCCTGAAGGTGCTGAGTCTCACTGGGGTACAGTTCCCGAGAGTGCTGACTCTCACTGGGGTACTGTTCCTGAAGGTGCTGACTCTCACTGGGGTAGAGTTCCTGAAGGTGCTGACTCTCACTGGGGTACAGTTCCTGACGGTGCTGACTCTCACTGGGGTACAGTTCCTGAAGGTGCTGACTCTCACTGGGGTACAGTTCCTGAAGATGCTGACTCTCACTGGGGTACAGTTCCTGAAGGTGCTGACTCTCACTGGGGTACAGTTCCTGAGGGTGCTGACTCTCACTGGGGTACAGTTCCTGAGGGTGCTGACTCTCACTGGGGTACAGTTCCTGAGGGTGCAGACTTTCACTGGGGTACAGTTCCTGACGGTGCTGACTCTCACTGGGGTACTGTTCCTGAAGGTGCTGACTCTCACTGGGGTACAGTTCCTGAATGTGCTGACTCTCACTGGGGTATAGTTCCTGAAGGTGCTGACTCTCACTGGGGTACAGTTCCTGAGGGTGCTATCTCTCACTGGGGTACTGTTCCTGAAGGTGCTGACTCTCACTGGGGTACAGTTCCTGAAGGTGCTGACTCTCACTGGGGTACAGTTCCTGAAGGTGCTGACTCTCACTGGGGTACCGTTCCTGAAGGTGCTGACTCTCACTGGGGTACAGTTCCTGAGGGTGCTGACTCTCACTGGGGTACAGATCCTGAAGGGGCTGACTCTCACTGGGGTACAGTTCCTGAAGGTGCTGACTCTCACTGGGGTACAGTTCCTGAAGGTGCTGACTCTCACTGGGAAACAGTTCCTGAAGGTGCTGACTCTCACTGGGGTACAGTTCCTGAAGGTGCTGACTCTCACTGGGGTACAGTTCCTGAAGGTGCTGACTCTGACTGGGGTACAGTTCCTGAAGGTGCTGACTCTCGCTGGGGTACAGTCCCTGAAGCTGCTGACGCTCACTGGGGTACAGTTCCTGAAGGTGCTGACTCTCACTGGGGTACAGTTCCTGAAGGTGCTGACTCTCACTGGGGTACAGTTCCTGACGGTGCTGACTCTCACTGGGGTACAGTTCCTGAAGGTGCTGACTCTCACTGGGGTACAGTTCCTGAAGGTGCTGACTCTCACTGGGGTACAGTTCCTGAAGGTGCTGACTCTCACTGGGGTACAGTTCCTGAAGGTGCTGACTCTCACTGGGGTACAGTTCCTGAAGGTGTTGACTCTCACTGGGGTACAGTTCCTGAAGGTGCTGACTCTCACTGGGGTACAGATCCTGAAGGGGCTGACTCTCACTGGGGTACAGTTCCTGAAGGTGCTGACTCTCACTGGGGTACAGTTCCTGAAGGTGCTGACTCTCACTGGGGTACAGTTCCTGAAGGTGCTGACTCTCACTGGGGTACAGTTCCTGAAGATGTTGACTCTCACTGGGGTACTGTTCCTGAAGGTGCTGACTCACTGGGGTACAGATCCTTAAGGGGCTGACTCTCACTGGGGTACAGTTCCTGAAGGTGCTGACTCTCACTGGGGTACAGTTCCTGAAGGTGCTGACTCTCACTGGGGTACAGTTCCTGAAGGTGCTGACTCTCACTGGGGTACAGTCCCTGAAGGTGCTGACACTCACTGGGGTACAGTTCCTGAAGGTGCTGACTCTCACTGGGGTACGGTTCCTGAAGGTGCTGACTCTCACTGGGGTAGAGTTCCTGAAGGTGCTGACTCTCACTGGGGTACAGTTCCTGAGGGTGCTGACTCTCACTGGTGTACTGTTCCTGAGGGTGCTGACTCTCACTGGGGTACAGTTCCTGAGGGTGCTGACTCTCACTGGGGTACAGTTCCTCAAGGTGCTGACTCTCACTGGGGTACTGTTCCTGAGGGTGCTGACTCTCACTGGGGTACAGTTCCTGAGGGTGCTGACTCTTAGTGGGGTACAGTGCCTGAAGGTGCTGACTCTCACTGGGGTACAGTTCCTGAAGGTGCTGACTCTCACTGGGGTGCAGTTCCTGAAGGTGCTGACTCTCACTGGGGTACAGTTCCTGACGGTGCTGACTCTTAATTGGGTACAGATCCTGAAGGTGCTGACTCTCATTTGGGTACAGTTCCTGAAGGTGCTGACTCTCACTGGGGTACAGTTCCTGAAGGTGCTGACTCTCACTGGGGTAGAGTTCCTGAAGGTGCTGACTCTCACTGGGGTACAGTTCCTGAAGGTGCTGACTCTCACTGGGGTACAGTTCCTGAAGGTGCTGACTCTCACTGGGGTACAGTTCCTGAAGGTGCTGACTCTCACTGGGGTGCAGTTCCTGAAGGTGCTGACTCTCACTGGGGTACAGTTCCTGAAGGTGCTGACTCTCACTGGGGTACAGTTCCTGAAGGTGCTGACTCTCACTGGGGTACAGTTCCTGAAGGTGCTGACTCTCACTGGGGTACAGTTCCTGACGGTGCTGACTCTCACTGGGGTGCAGATCCTGAAGGTGCTGACTCTCATTGGGGTACAGTTCCTGAAGGTGCTGACTCTCACTGGGGTAGAGTTCCTGAAGGTGCTGACTCTCACTGGGGTACAGTTCCTGAGGGTGCTGACTCTCACTGGGGTACAGTTCCTGAGGGTGCTGACTCTCACTGGGGTACAGTTCCTCAAGGTGCTGACTCTCACTGGGGTACTGTTCCTGAGGGTGCTGACTCTCACTGGGGTACAGTTCCTGACGGTGCTGACTCTCACTGGGGTGCAGATCCTGAAGGTGCTGACTCTCATTGGGGTACAGTTCCTGAAGGTGCTGACTCTCACTGGGGTACAGTTCCTGAAGGTGCTGACTCTCACTGGGGTACAGTTCCTGACGGTGCTGACTCTTAATTGGGTACAGATCCTGAAGGTGCTGACTCTCATTGGGGTACAGTTCCTGAAGGTGCTGACTCTCACTGGGGTACAGTTCCTGAAGGTGCTGACTCTCACTGGGGTAGAGTTCCTGAAGGTGCTGACTCTCACTGGGGTACAGTTCCTGAAGGTGCTGACTCTCACTGGGGTACAGTTCCTGAAGGTGCTGACTCTCACTGGGGTGCAGTTCCTGAAGGTGCTGACTCTCACTGGGGTGCAGTTCCTGAAGGTGCTGACTCTCACTGGGGTACAGTTCCTGAAGGTGCTGACTCTCACTGGGGTACAGTTCCTGAAGGTGCTGACTCTCACTGGGGTACAGTTCCTGAAGGTGCTGACTCTCACTGGGGTACAGTTCCTGACGATGCTGACTCTCACTGGGGTACAGATCCTGAAGGTGCTGACTCTCATTGGGGTACAGTTCCTGAAGGTGCTGACTCTCACTGGGGTACAGTTCCTGAAGGTGCTGACTCTCACTGGGGTACAGTTACTGAAGGTGCTGACTCTCACTGGGGTACAGTTCCTGAGGGTGCTGACTCTCACTGGGGTACTGTTCCTGAGGGTGCTGACTCTCACTGGGGTACAGTTCCTGAGGGTGCTGACTCTCACTGGGGTACTGTTCCTGAAGGTGCTGACTCTCACTGGGGTACAGTTCCTGAAGGTGCTGACTCTCACTGGGGTACATTTCCTGAAGGTGCTGACTCTCACTGGGGTACAGTTCCTGAGGGTGCTGACTCTCACTGGGGTACAGTTCCTGAGGGTGCTGACTCTCACTGGGGTACAGTTCCTGAAGGTGCTGACTCTCACTGGGGTACAGTTCCTGAGGATGCTGACTCTCACTGGGGTACTGTTCCTGAGGGTGCTGACTCTCACTGGGGTACAGTTCCTGAAGGTGCTGACTCTCACTGGGGTACAGTTCCTGAAGGTGCTGACTCTCACTGGGGTACAGTTCCTGAAGGTGCTGACTCTCACTGGGGTACAGTTCCTGAAGGTGCTGACTCTCACTGGGGTACAGTTCCTGAAGGTGCTGACTCTCACTGGAGTACAGTTCCTGAAGATGTTGACTCTCACTGGGGTACTGTTCCTGAAGGTGCTGACTCTCACTGGGGTACAGATCCTGAAGGGGCAGACTCTCACTGGGGTACAGTTCCTGAAGGTGCTGACTCTCACTGGGGTACAGTTCCTGAAGGTGCTGACTCTCACTGGGGTACAGTTCCTGAAGGTGCTGACTCTCACTGGGGTACAGTCCCTGAAGGTGCTGACACTCACTGGGGTACAGTTCCTGAAGGTGCTGACTCTCACTGGGGTACGGTTCCTGAAGGTGCTGACTCTCACTGGGGTAGAGTTCCTGAAGGTGCTGACTCTCACTGGGGTACAGTTCCTGAGGGTGCTGACTCTCACTGGTGTACTGTTCCTGAGGGTGCTGACTCTCACTGGGGTACAGTTCCTGAGGGTGCTGACTCTCACTGGGGTACAGTTCCTCAAGGTGCTGACTCTCACTGGGGTACTGTTCCTGAGGGTGCTGACTCTCACTGGGGTACAGTTCCTGAGGGTGCTGACTCTTAGTGGGGTACAGTGCCTGAAGGTGCTGACTCTCACTGGGGTACAGTTCCTGAAGGTGCTGACTCTCACTGGGGTGCAGTTCCTGAAGGTGCTGACTCTCACTGGGGTACAGTTCCTGACGGTGCTGACTCTTAATTGGGTACAGATCCTGAAGGTGCTGACTCTCATTGGGGTACAGTTCCTGAAGGTGCTGACTCTCACTGGGGTACAGTTCCTGAAGGTGCTGACTCTCACTGGGGTAGAGTTCCTGAAGGTGCTGACTCTCACTGGGGTACAGTTCCTGAAGGTGCTGACTCTCACTGGGGTACAGTTCCTGAAGGTGCTGACTCTCACTGGGGTACAGTTCCTGAAGGTGCTGACTCTCACTGGGGTGCAGTTCCTGAAGGTGCTGATTCTCACTGGGGTACAGTTCCTGAAGGTGCTGACTCTCACTGGGGTACAGTTCCTGAAGGTGCTGACTCTCACTGGGGTACAGTTCCTGAAGGTGCTGACTCTCACTGGGGTACAGTTCCTGACGGTGCTGACTCTCACTGGGGTGCAGATCCTGAAGGTGCTGACTCTCATTGGGGTACAGTTCCTGAAGGTGCTTGACTCTCACTGGGGTAGAGTTCCTGAAGGTGCTGACTCTCACTGGGGTACAGTTCCTGAGGGTGCTGACTCTCACTGGGGTACAGTTCCTGAGGGTGCTGACTCTCACTGGGGTACAGTTCCTCAAGGTGCTGACTCTCACTGGGGTACTGTTCCTGAGGGTGCTGACTCTCACTGGGGTACAGTTCCTGAGGGTGCTGACTCTCAGTGGGGTACAGATCCTGAAGGTGCTGACTCTCACTGGGGTACTGTTCCTGAAGGTGCTGACTTTCACTGGGGTACAGTGCCTGAAGGTGCTGACTCTCACTGGGGTACAGTTCCTGAAGGTGCTGACTCTCACTGGGGTACAGTTCCTGAAGGTGCTGACTCTCACTGGGGTACAGTTCCTGACGGTGCTGACTCTTAATTGGGTACAGATCCTGAAGGTGCTGACTCTCATTGGGGTACAGTTCCTGAAGGTGCTGACTCTCACTGGGGTAGAGTTCCTGAAGGTGCTGACTCTCACTGGGGTACAGTTCCTGAAGGTGCTGACTCTCAGTGGGGTACAGTTCCTGAAGGTGCTGACTCTCACTGGGGTACAGTTCCTGAAGGTGCTGACTCTCACTGGGGTGCAGTTCCTGAAGGTGCTGACTCTCACTGGGGTACAGTTCCTGAAGGTGCTGACTCTCACTGGGGTACAGTTCCTGAAGGTGCTGACTCTCACTGGGGTACAGTTCCTGAAGGTGCTGAGTCTCACTGGGGTACAGTTCCCGAGAGTGCTGACTCTCACTGGGGTACTGTTCCTGAAGGTGCTGACTCTCACTGGGGTAGAGTTCCTGAAGGTGCTGACTCTCACTGGGGTACAGTTCCTGAAGGTGCTGACTCTCACTGGGGTACAGTTCCTGAAGCTGCTGACTCTCACTGGGGTACAATTCCTGAAGGTGCTGACTCTCACTGGGGTACAGTTCCTGAAGGTGCTGACTCTCACTGGGGTACAGTTCCTGAAGATGCTGACTCTCACTGGGGTACAGTTCCTGAAGGTGCTGACTCTCACTGGGGTACAGTTCCTGAGGGTGCTGACTCTCACTGGGGTACAGTTCCTGAGGGTGCTGACTCTCACTGGGGTACAGTTCCTGAGGGTGCAGACTTTCACTGGGGTACAGTTCCTGACGGTGCAGACTCTCACTGGGGTACTGTTCCTGAAGGTGCTGACTCTCACTGGGGTACAGTTCCTGAATGTGCTGACTCTCACTGGGGTATAGTTCCTGAAGGTGCTGACTCTCACTGGGGTACAGTTCCTGAGGGTGCTATCTCTCACTGGGGTACAGTTCCTGAAGGTGCTGACTCTCACTGGGGTACAGTTCCTGAAGGTGCTGACTCTCACTGGGGTACCGTTCCTGAAGGTGCTGACTCTCACTGGGGTACAGTTCCTGAGGGTGCTGACTCTCACTGGGGTACAGATCCTGAAGGGGCTGACTCTCACTGGGGTACAGTTCCTGAAGGTGCTGACTCTCACTGGGGTACAGTTCCTGAAGGTGCTGACTCTCACTGGGAAACAGTTCCTGAAGGTGCTGACTCTCACTGGGGTACAGTTCCTGAAGGTGCTCACTCTCACTGGGGTACAGTCCCTGAAGGTGCTGACTCTCACTGGGGTACAGTTCCTGAAGGTGCTGACTCTGACTGGGATACAGTTCCTGAAGGTGCTGACTCTCGCTGGGGTACAGTCCCTGAAGCTGCTGACGCTCACTGGGGTACAGTTCCTGAAGGTGCTGACTCTCACTGGGGTACAGTTCCTGAAGGTGCTGACTCTCACTGGGGTACAGTTCCTGACGGTGCTGACTCTCACTGGGGTACAGTTCCTGAAGGTGCTGACTCTCACTGGGGTACAGTTCCTGAAGGTGCTGACTCTCACTGGGGTACAGTTCCTGAAGGTGCTGACTCTCACTGGGGTACAGTTCCTGAAGGTGCTGACTCTCACTGGGGTACAGTTCCTGAAGGTGTTGACTCTCACTGGGGTACAGTTCCTGAAGGTGCTGACTCTCACTGGGGTACAGATCCTGAAGGGGCTGACTCTCACTGGGGTACAGTTCCTGAAGGTGCTGACTCTCACTGGGGTACAGTTCCTGAAGGTGCTGACTCTCACTGGGGTACAGTTCCTGAAGGTGCTGACTCTCACTGGGGTACAGTTCCTGAGGGTGCTGACTCTCACTGGGGTACAGTCCCTGAAGGTGCTGACTCTCACTGGGGTACAGTTCCTGAAGGTGCTGACTCTCACTGGGGTACAGTTCCTGAAGGTGCTGACTCTCACTGGGGTAGAGTTGCTGAAGGTGCTGACTCTCACTGGGGTACAGTTCCTGAGGGTGCTGACTCTCACTGGGGTACAGTTCCTGAGGGTGCTGACTCTCACTGGGGTACAGTTCCTCAAGGTGCTGACTCTCACTGGGGTACTGTTCCTGAGGGTGCTGACTCTCACTGGGGTACAGTTCCTGAAGGTGCTGACTCTCACTGGGGTACAGTTCCTGAAGGTGCTGACTCTCACTGGGGTACAGTTCCTGTCGGTGCTGACTCTTAATTGGGTACAGATCCTGAAGGTGCTGACTCTCATTGGGGTACAGTTCCTGAAGGTGCTGACTCTCACTGGGGTAGAGTTCCTGAAGGTGCTGACTCTCACTGGGGTACAGTTCCTGAAGGTGCTGACTCTCACTGGGGTACAGTTCCTGAAGGTGCTGACTCTCACTGGGGTACAGTTCCTGAAGGTGCTGACTCTCACTGGGGTACAGTTCCTGAAGGTGCTGACTCTCACTGGGGTACAGTTCCTGAAGGTGCTGACTCTCACTGGGGTACAGTTCCTGAAGGTGCTGACTCTCACTGGGGTACAGTTCCTGACGGTGCTGACTCTCACTGGGGTGCAGATCCTGAAGGTGCTGACTCTCATTGGGGTACAGTTCCTGAAGGTGCTGACTCTCACTGGGGTACAGTTCCTGAGGGTGCTGACTCTCACTGGGATACAGTTCCTGAGGGTGCTGACTCTCACTGGGGTACAGTTCCTGAGGGTGCTGACTCTCACTGGGGTACAGTTCCTGATGGTGCTGGCTCTCACTGGGGTACAGTTCCTGAAGGTGCTGACTCTCACTGGGGTACAGTTCCCGAGAGTGCTGACTCTCACTGGGGTACTGTTCCTGAAGGTGCTGACTCTCACTGGGGTACAGTTCCTGAAGGTGCTGACTCTCACTGGGGTACAGTTCCTGACGGTGCTGACTCTCACTGGGGTACAGTTCCTGAAGGTGCTGACTCTCACTGGGGTACAGTTCCTGAAGCTGCTGACTCTCACTGGGGTACAGTTCCTGAAGCTGCTGACTCTCACTGGGGTACAATTCCTGAAGGTGCTGACTCTCACTGGGGTATAGTTCCTGAAGGTGCTGACTCTCACTGGGGTACAGTTCCTGAAGGTGCTGACTCTCACTGGGGTACAGTTCCTGAAGATGCTGACTCTCACTGGGGTACAGTTCCTGAAGGTGCTGACTCTCACTGGGGTACAGTTCCTGAGGGTGCTGACTCTCACTGGGGTACAGTTCCTGAGGGTGCTGACTCTCACTGGGGTACAGTTCCTGAGGGTGCAGACTTTCACTGGGGTACAGTTCCTGACGGTGCTGACTCTCACTGGGGTACTGTTCCTGAAGGTGCTGACTCTCACTGGGGTACATTTCCTGAATGTGCTGACTCTCACTGGGGTATAGTTCCTGAAGGTGCTGACTCTCACTGGGGTACAGTTCCTGAGGGTGCTATCTCTCACTGGGGTACTGTTCCTGAAGGTGCTGACTCTCACTGGGGTACAGTTCCTGAAGGTGCTGACTCTCACTGGGGTACAGTTCCTGAAGGTGCTGACTCTCACTGGGGTACAGTTCCTGAAGGTGCTGACTCTCACTGGGGTACAGTTTCTGAGGGTGCTGACTCTCACTGGGGTACAGATCCTGAAGGGGCTGACTCTCACTGGGGTACAGTTCCTGAAGGTGCTGATTCTCACTGGGGTACAGTTCCTGAAGGTGCTGACTCTCACTGGGAAACAGTTCCTGAAGGTTCTGACTCTCACTGGGGTACAGTTCCTGAAGGTGCTCACTCTCACTGGGGTACAGTCCCTGAAGGTGCTGACTCTCACTGGGGTACAGTTCCTGAAGGTGCTGACTCTGACTGGGGTACAGTTCCTGAAGGTGCTGACTCTCGCTGGGGTACAGTCCCTGAAGCTGCTGACGCTCACTGGGGTACAGTTCCTGAGGATGCTGACTCTCACTGGGGTACTGTTCCTGAGGGTGCTGACTCTTACTGGGGTACTGTTCCTGAAGGTGCTGACTCTCACTGGGGTACAGTTCCTGAAGGTGCTGACTCTCACTGGGGTACATTTCCTGAAGGTGCTGACTCTCACTGGGGTACAGTTCCTGAGGGTGCTGACTCTCACTGGGGTACAGTTCCTGAGGGTGCTGACTCTCACTGGGGTACAGTTCCTGAAGGTGCTGACTCTCACTGGGGTACAGTTCCTGAGGATGCTGACTCTCACTGGGGTACTGTTCCTGAGGGTGCTGACTCTCACTGGGGTACAGTTCCTGAAGGTGCTGACTCTCACTGGGGTACAGTTCCTGAAGGTGCTGACTCTCACTGGGGTACAGTTCCTGAAGGTGCTGACTCTCACTGGGGTACAGTTCCTGAAGGTGCTGACTCTCACTGGGGTACAGTTCCTGAAGGTGCTGACTCTCACTGGGGTACAGTTCCTGAAGATGTTGACTCTCACTGGGGTACTGTTCCTGAAGGTGCTGACTCTCACTGGGGTACAGATCCTGAAGGGGCTGACTCTCACTGGGGTACAGTTCCTCAAGGTGCTGACTCTCACTGGGGTACAGTTCCTGAAGGTGCTGACTCTCACTGGGGTACAGTTCCTGAAGGTGCTGACTCTCACTGGGGTACAGTCCCTGAAGGTGCTGACACTCACTGGGGTACAGTTCCTGAAGGTGCTGACTCTCACTGGGGTACGGTTCCTGAAGGTGCTGACTCTCACTGGGGTAGAGTTCCTGAAGGTGCTGACTCTCACTGGGGTACAGCTCCTGAGGGTGCTGACTCTCACTGGTGTACTGTTCCTGAGGGTGCTGACTCTCACTGGGGTACAGTTCCTGAGGGTGCTGACTCTCACTGGGGTACAGTTCCTCAAGGTGCTGACTCTCACTGGGGTACTGTTCCTGAGGGTGCTGACTCTCACTGGGGTACAGTTCCTGAGGGTGCTGACTCTTAGTGGGGTACAGTGCCTGAAGGTGCTGACTCTCACTGGGGTACAGTTCCTGAAGGTGCTGACTCTCACTGGGGTGCAGTTCCTGAAGGTGCTGACTCTCACTGGGGTACAGTTCCTGACGGTGCTGACTCTTAATTGGGTACAAATCCTGAAGGTGCTGACTCTCATTGGGGTACAGTTCCTGAAGGTGCTGACTCTCACTGGGGTACAGTTCCTGAAGGTGCTGACTCTCACTGGGGTAGAGTTCCTGAAGGTGCTGACTCTCACTGGGGTAGAGTTCCTGAAGGTGCTGACTCTCACTGGGGTACAGTTCCTGAAGGTGCTGACTCTCACTGGGGTACAGTTCCTGAAGGTGCTGACTCTCACTGGGGTGCAGTTCCTGAAGGTGCTGACTCTCACTGGGGTACAGTTCCTGAAGGTGCTGACTCTCACTGGGGTACAGTTCCTGAAGGTGCTGACTCTCACTGGGGTACAGTTCCTGAAGGTGCTGACTCTCACTGGGGTACAGTTCCTGACGGTGCTGACTCTCACTGGGGTGCAGATCCTGAAGGTGCTGACTCTCATTGGGGTACAGTTCCTGAAGGTGCTGACTCTCACTGGGGTAGAGTTCCTGAAGGTGCTGACTCTCACTGGGGTACAGTTCCTGAGGGTGCTGACTCTCACTGGGGTACAGTTCCTGAGGGTGCTGACTCTCACTGGGGTACAGTTCCTCAAGGTGCTGACTCTCACTGGGGTACTGTTCCTGAGGGTGCTGACTCTCACTGGGGTACAGTTCCTGAGGGTGCTGACTCTCAGTGGGGTACAGATCCTGAAGGTGCTGACTCTCACTGGGGTACTGTTCCTGAAGGTGCTGACTTTCACTGGGGTACAGTGCCTGAAGGTGCTGACTCTCACTGGGGTACAGTTCCTGAAGGTGCTGACTCTCACTGGGGTACAGTTCCTGAAGGTGCTGACTCTCACTGGGGTACAGTTCCTGACGGTGCTGACTCTTAATTGGGTACAGATCCTGAAGGTGCTGACTCTCATTGGGGTACAGTTCCTGAAGGTGCTGACTCTCACTGGGGTACAGTTCCTGAGGGTGCTGACTCTCACTGGGATACAGTTCCTGAGGGTGCTGACTCTCACTGGGGTACAGTTCCCGAGGGTGCTGACTCTCACTGGGGTACAGTTCCTGATGGTGCTGACTCTCACTGGGGTACAGTTCCTGAAGGTGCTGACTCTCACTGGGGTACAGTTCCTGACGGTGCTGACTCTCACTGGGGTACAGTTCCTGAAGGTGCTGACTCTCACTGGGGTACAGTTCCTGACGGTGCTGATTCTCACTGGGGTACAGTTCCTGAAGCTGCTGACTCTCACTGGGGTACAATTCCTGAAGGTGCTGACTCTCACTGGGGTACAGTTCCTGAAGGTGCTGACTCTCACTGGGGTACAGTTCCTGAAGATGCTGACTCTCACTGGGGTACAGTTCCTGAAGGTGCTGACTCTCACTGGGGTACAGTTCCTGAGGGTGCAGACTTTCACTGGGGTACAGTTCCTGACGGTGCTGACTCTCACTGGGGTACTGTTCCTGAAGGTGCTGACTCTCACTGGGGTACATTTCCTGAATGTGCTGACTCTCACTGGGGTATAGTTCCTGAAGGTGCTGACTCTCACTGGGGTACAGTTCCTGAGGGTGCTATCTCTCACTGGGGTACTGTTCCTGAAGGTGCTGACTCTCACTGGGGTACAGTTCCTGAAGGTGCTGACTCTCACTGGGGTACAGTTCCTGAAGGTGCTGACTTTCACTGGGGTACAGTTCCTGAGGGTGCTGACTCTCACTGGGGTACAGTTCCTGAAGGTGCTGACTCTCACTGGGGTACTGTTCCTGAAGGTGCTGACTCTCACTGGGGTACAGTTCCTGAAGGTGCTGACTCTCACTGGGGTACATTTCCTGAAGGTGCTGACTCTCACTGGGGTACAGTTCCTGAGGGTGCTGACTCTCACTGGGGTACAGTTCCTGAGGGTGCTGACTCTCACTGGGGTACAGTTCCTGAAGGTGCTGACTCTCACTGGGGTACAGTTCCTGAGGATGCTGACTCTCACTGGGGTACTGTTCCTGAGGGTGCTGACTCTCACTGGGGTACAGTTCCTGAAGGTGCTGACTCTCACTGGGGTACAGTTCCTGAAGGTGCTGACTCTCACTGGGGTACAGTTCCTGAAGGTGCTGACTCTCACTGGGGTACAGTTCCTGAAGGTGCTGACTCTCACTGGGGTACAGTTCCTGAAGGTGCTGACTCTCACTGGGGTACAGTTCCTGAAGATGTTGACTCTCACTGGGGTACTGTTCCTGAAGGTGCTGACTCTCACTGGGGTACAGATCCTGAAGGGGCTGACTCTCACTGGGGTACAGTTCCTCAAGGTGCTGACTCTCACTGGGGTACAGTTCCTGAAGGTGCTGACTCTCACTGGGGTACAGTTCCTGAAGGTGCTGACTCTCACTGGGGTACAGTCCCTGAAGGTGCTGACACTCACTGGGGTACAGTTCCTGAAGGTGCTGACTCTCACTGGGGTACGGTTCCTGAAGGTGCTGACTCTCACTGGGGTAGAGTTCCTGAAGGTGCTGACTCTCACTGGGGTACAGCTCCTGAGGGTGCTGACTCTCACTGGTGTACTGTTCCTGAGGGTGCTGACTCTCACTGGGGTACAGTTCCTGAGGGTGCTGACTCTCACTGGGGTACAGTTCCTCAAGGTGCTGACTCTCACTGGGGTACTGTTCCTGAGGGTGCTGACTCTCACTGGGGTACAGTTCCTGAGGGTGCTGACTCTTAGTGGGGTACAGTGCCTGAAGGTGCTGACTCTCACTGGGGTACAGTTCCTGAAGGTGCTGACTCTCACTGGGGTGCAGTTCCTGAAGGTGCTGACTCTCACTGGGGTACAGTTCCTGACGGTGCTGACTCTTAATTGGGTACAGATCCTGAAGGTGCTGACTCTCATTGGGGTACAGTTCCTGAAGGTGCTGACTCTCACTGGGGTACAGTTCCTGAAGGTGCTGACTCTCACTGGGGTAGAGTTCCTGAAGGTGCTGACTCTCACTGGGGTACAGTTCCTGAAGGTGCTGACTCTCACTGGGGTACAGTTCCTGAAGGTGCTGACTCTCACTGGGGTACAGTTCCTGAAGATGCTGACTCTCACTGGGGTGCAGTTCCTGAAGGTGCTGACTCTCACTGGGGTACAGTTCCTGAAGGTGCTGACTCTCACTGGGGTACAGTTCCTGAAGGTGCTGACTCTCACTGGGGTACAGTTCCTGAAGGTGCTGACTCTCACTGGGGTACAGTTCCTGAAGGTGCTGACTCTCACTGGGGTACAGTTCCTGAAGGTGCTGACTCTCACTGGGGTACAGTTCCTGAAGGTGCTGACTCTCACTGGGGTACAGTTCCTGAAGGTGCTGACTCTCACTGGGGTAGAGTTCCTGAAGGTGCTGACTCTCACTGGGGTACAGTTCCTGAGGGTGCTGACTCTCACTGGGGTACAGTTCCTGAGGGTGCTGACTCTCACTGGGGTACAGTTCCTGAGGGTGCTGACTCTCACTGGGGTACAGTTCCTGAGGGTGCTGACTCTCACTGGGGTACAGTTCCTGAGGGTGCAGACTTTCACTGGGGTACAGTTCCTGACGGTGCTGACTCTCACTGGGGTACTGTTCCTGAAGGTGCTGACTCTCACTGGGGTACATTTCCTGAATGTGCTGACTCTCACTGGGGTATAGTTCCTGAAGGTGCTGACTCTCACTGGGGTACAGTTCCTGAGGGTGCTATCTCTCACTGGGGTACTGTTCCTGAAGGTGCTGACTCTCACTGGGGTACAGTTCCTGAAGGTGCTGACTCTCACTGGGGTACAGTTCCTGAAGGTGCTGACTCTCACTGGGGTACAGTTCCTGAAGGTGCTGACTCTCACTGGGGTACAGTTCCTGAGGGTGCTGACTCTCACTGGGGTACAGATCCTGAAGGGGCTGACTCTCACTGGGGTACAGTTCCTGAAGGTGCTGACTCTCACTGGGGTACAGTTCCTGAAGGTGCTGACTCTCACTGGGAAACAGTTCCTGAAGGTGCTGACTCTCACTGGGGTACAGTTCCTGAAGGTGCTCACTCTCACTGGGGTACAGTCCCTGAAGGTGCTGACTCTCACTGGGGTACAGTTCCTGAAGGTGCTGACTCTGACTGGGGTACAGTTCCTGAAGGTGCTGACTCTCGCTGGGGTACAGTCCCTGAAGCTGCTGACGCTCACTGGGGTACAGTTCCTGAAGGTGCTGACTCTCACTGGGGTACAGTTCCTGAAGGTGCTGACTCTCACTGGGGTACAGTTCCTGACGGTGCTGACTCTCACTGGGGTACAGTTCCTGAAGGTGCTGACTCTCACTGGGGTACAGTTCCTGAAGGTGCTGACTCTCACTGGGGTACAGTTCCTGAAGGTGCTGACTCTCACTGGGGTACAGTTCCTGAAGGTGCTGACTCTCACTGGGGTACAGTTCCTGAAGGTGTTGACTCTCACTGGGGTACAGTTCCTGAAGGTGCTGACTCTCACTGGGGTACAGATCCTGAAGGGGCTGACTCTCACTGGGGTACAATTCCTGAAGGTGCTGACTCTCACTGGGGTACAGTTCCTGAAGGTGCTGACTCTCACTGGGGTACAGTTCCTGAAGATGCTGACTCTCACTGGGGTACAGTTCCTGAAGGTGCTGACTCTCACTGGGGTACAGTTCCTGAGGGTGCAGACTTTCACTGGGGTACAGTTCCTGACGGTGCTGACTCTCACTGGGGTACTGTTCCTGAAGGTGCTGACTCTCACTGGGGTACATTTCCTGAATGTGCTGACTCTCACTGGGGTATAGTTCCTGAAGGTGCTGACTCTCACTGGGGTACAGTTCCTGAGGGTGCTATCTCTCACTGGGGTACTGTTCCTGAAGGTGCTGACTCTCACTGGGGTACAGTTCCTGAAGGTGCTGACTCTCACTGGGGTACAGTTCCTGAAGGTGCTGACTCTCACTGGGGTACAGTTCCTGAAGGTGCTGACTCTCACTGGGGTACAGTTCCTGAGGGTGCTGACTCTCACTGGGGTACAGATCCTGAAGGGGCTGACTCTCACTGGGGTACAGTTCCTGAAGGTGCTGACTCTCACTGGGTACAGTTCCTGAAGGTGCTGACTCTCACTGGGAAACAGTTCCTGAAGGTGCTGACTCTCACTGGGGTACAGTTCCTGAAGGTGCTCACTCTCACTGGGGTACAGTCCCTGAAGGTGCTGACTCTCACTGGGGTACAGTTCCTGAAGGTGCTGACTCTGACTGGGGTACAGTTCCTGAAGGTGCTGACTCTCGCTGGGGTACAGTCCCTGAAGCTGCTGACGCTCACTGGGGTACAGTTCCTGAGGATGCTGACTCTCACTGGGGTACTGTTCCTGAGGGTGCTGACTCTCACTGGGGTACAGTTCCTGAAGGTGCTGACTCTCACTGGGGTACAGTTCCTGAAGATGTTGACTCTCACTGGGGTACAGTTCCTGAAGGTGCTGACTTTCACTGGGGTACAGTTCCTGAGGGTGCTGACTCTCACTGGGTACAGTTCCTGAAGGTGCTGACTCTCACTGGGGTACTGTTCCTGAAGGTGCTGACTCTCACTGGGGTACAGTTCCTGAAGGTGCTGACTCTCACTGGGGTACATTTCCTGAAGGTGCTGACTCTCACTGGGGTACAGTTCCTGAGGGTGCTGACTCTCACTGGGGTACAGTTCCTGAGGGTGCTGACTCTCACTGGGGTACAGTTCCTGAAGGTGCTGACTCTCACTGGGGTACAGTTCCTGAGGATGCTGACTCTCACTGGGGTACTGTTCCTGAGGGTGCTGACTCTCACTGGGGTACAGTTCCTGAAGGTGCTGACTCTCACTGGGGTACAGTTCCTGAAGGTGCTGACTCTCACTGGGGTACAGTTCCTGAAGGTGCTGACTCTCACTGGGGTACAGTTCCTGAAGGTGCTGACTCTCACTGGGGTACAGTTCCTGAAGGTGCTGACTCTCACTGGGGTACAGTTCCTGAAGATGTTGACTCTCACTGGGGTACTGTTCCTGAAGGTGCTGACTCTCACTGGGGTACAGATCCTGAAGGGGCTGACTCTCACTGGGGTACAGTTCCTCAAGGTGCTGACTCTCACTGGGGTACAGTTCCTGAAGGTGCTGACTCTCACTGGGGTACAGTTCCTGAAGGTGCTGACTCTCACTGGGGTACAGTCCCTGAAGGTGCTGACACTCACTGGGGTACAGTTCCTGAAGGTGCTGACTCTCACTGGGGTACGGTTCCTGAAGGTGCTGACTCTCACTGGGGTAGAGTTCCTGAAGGTGCTGACTCTCACTGGGGTACAGCTCCTGAGGGTGCTGACTCTCACTGGTGTACTGTTCCTGAGGGTGCTGACTCTCACTGGGGTACAGTTCCTGAGGGTGCTGACTCTCACTGGGGTACAGTTCCTCAAGGTGCTGACTCTCACTGGGGTACTGTTCCTGAGGGTGCTGACTCTCACTGGGGTACAGTTCCTGAGGGTGCTGACTCTTAGTGGGGTACAGTGCCTGAAGGTGCTGACTCTCACTGGGGTACAGTTCCTGAAGGTGCTGACTCTCACTGGGGTGCAGTTCCTGAAGGTGCTGACTCTCACTGGGGTACAGTTCCTGACGGTGCTGACTCTTAATTGGGTACAGATCCTGAAGGTGCTGACTCTCATTGGGGTACAGTTCCTGAAGGTGCTGACTCTCACTGGGGTACAGTTCCTGAAGGTGCTGACTCTCACTGGGGTAGAGTTCCTGAAGGTGCTGACTCTCACTGGGGTACAGTTCCTGAAGGTGCTGACTCTCACTGGGGTACAGTTCCTGAAGGTGCTGACTCTCACTGGGGTACAGTTCCTGAAGGTGCTGACTCTCACTGGGGTGCTGTTCCTGAAGGTGCTGACTCTCACTGGGGTACAGTTCCTGAAGGTGCTGACTCTCACTGGGGTACAGTTCCTGAAGGTGCTGACTCTCACTGGGGTACAGTTCCTGAAGGTGCTGACTCTCACTGGGGTACAGTTCCTGAAGGTGCTGACTCTCACTGGGGTACAGTTCCTGAAGGTGCTGACTCTCACTGGGGTACAGTTCCTGAAGGTGCTGACTCTCACTGGGGTACAGTTCCTGAAGGTGCTGACTCTCACTGGGGTAGAGTTCCTGAAGGTGCTGACTCTCACTGGGGTACAGTTCCTGAGGGTGCTGACTCTCACTGGGGTACAGTTCCTGAGGGTGCTGACTCTCACTGGGGTACAGTTCCTCAAGGTGCTGACTCTCACTGGGGTACTGTTCCTGAGGGTGCTGACTCTCACTGGGGTACAGTTCCTGAGGATGCTGACTCTCAGTGGGGTACAGATCCTGAAGGTGCTGACTCTCACTGGGGTACAGTTCCTGAAGGTGCTGACTCACTGGGGTACAGATCCTGAGGGTGCTGACTCTCACTGGGGTACAGTTCCTGAAGGTGCTGACTTTCACTGGGGTACAGTGCCTGAAGGTGCTGACTCTCACTGGGGTACAGTTCCTGAAGGTGCTGACTCTCACTGGGGTACAGTTCCTGAAGGTGCTGACTCTCACTGGGGTACAGTTCCTGACGGTGCTGACTCTTAATTGGGTACAGATCCTGAAGGTGCTGACTCTCATTGGGGTACAGTTCCTGAAGGTGCTGACTCTCACTGGGGTAGAGTTCCTGAAGGTGCTGACTCTCACTGGGGTACAGTTCCTGAAGGTGCTGACTCTCACTGGGGTACAGTTCCTGAAGGTGCTGACTCTCACTGGGGTACAGTTCCTGAAGGTGCTGACTCTCACTGGGGTACAGTTCCTGAAGGTGCTGACTCTCACTGGGGTACAGTTCCTGAAGATGTTGACTCTCACTGGGGTACTGTTCCTGAAGGTGCTGACTCTCACTGGGGTACAGATCCTGAAGGGGCTGACTCTCACTGGGGTACAGTTCCTCAAGGTGCTGACTCTCACTGGGGTACAGTTCCTGAAGGTGCTGACTCTCACTGGGGTACAGTTCCTGAAGGTGCTGACTCTCACTGGGGTACAGTCCCTGAAGGTGCTGACACTCACTGGGGTACAGTTCCTGACGGTGCTGACTCTCACTGGCGTACAGTTCCTCAAGGTGCTGACTCTCACTGGGGTACAGTTCCTGAAGGTGCTGACTCTCACTGGGGTACAGTTCCTGAAGGGGCTGACTCTCACTGGGGTACAGTTCCTGAGGGTGCTGACTCTCACTGGGGTACAGTTCCTGAGGGTGCTGACTCTCACTGGGGTACAGTTCCTCAAGGTGCTGACTCTCACTGGGGTACAGATCCTGAAGGGGCTGACTCTCACTGGGGTACAGTTCCTGAAGGTGCTGACTCTCACTGGGGTACAGTCCCTGAAGGTGCTGACACTCACTGGGGTACAGTTCCTGAAGGTGCTGACTCTCACTGGGGTACAGTTCCTGAGGGTGCTGACTCTCACTGGGGTACAGTTCCTGAGGGTGCTGACTCTCAGTGGGGTACAGATCCTGAAGGTGCTGACTCTCACTGGGGTACTGTTCCTGAAGGTGCTGACTTTCACTGGGGTACAGTGCCTGAAGGTGCTGACTCTCACTGGGGTACAGTTCCTGAAGGTGCTGACTCTCACTGGGGTACAGTTCCTGAAGGTGCTGACTCTCACTGGGGTACAGTTCCTGAAGGTGCTGACTCTCACTGGGGTACAGTTCCTGTCGGTGCTGACTCTTAATTGGGTACAGATCCTGAAGGTGCTGACTCTCATTGGGGTACAGTTCCTGAAGGTGCTGACTCTCACTGGGGTAGAGTTCCTGAAGGTGCTGACTCTCACTGGGGTACAGTTCCTGAAGGTGCTGACTCTCACTGGGGTACAGTTCCTGAAGGTGCTGACTCTCACTGGGGTACAGTTCCTGAAGGTGCTGACTCTCACTGGGGTACAGTTCCTGAAGGTGCTGACTCTCACTGGGGTACAGTTCCTGAAGGTGCTGACTCTCACTGGGGTACAGTTCCTGAAGGTGCTGACTCTCACTGGGGTACAGTTCCTGACGGTGCTGACTCTCACTGGGGTGCAGATCCTGAAGGTGCTGACTCTCATTGGGGTACAGTTCCTGAAGGTGCTGACTCTCACTGGGGTACAGTTCCTGAGGGTGCTGACTCTCACTGGGATACAGTTCCTGAGGGTGCTGACTCTCACTGGGGTACAGTTCCTGAGGGTGCTGACTCTCACTGGGGTACAGTTCCTGATGGTGCTGGCTCTCACTGGGGTACAGTTCCTGAAGGTGCTGACTCTCACTGGGGTACAGTTCCCGAGAGTGCTGACTCTCACTGGGGTACTGTTCCTGAAGGTGCTGACTCTCACTGGGGTACAGTTCCTGAAGGTGCTGACTCTCACTGGGGTACAGTTCCTGACGGTGCTGACTCTCACTGGGGTACAGTTCCTGAAGGTGCTGACTCTCACTGGGGTACAGTTCCTGAAGCTGCTGACTCTCACTGGGGTACAGTTCCTGAAGCTGCTGACTCTCACTGGGGTACAATTCCTGAAGGTGCTGACTCTCACTGGGGTATAGTTCCTGAAGGTGCTGACTCTCACTGGGGTACAGTTCCTGAAGGTGCTGACTCTCACTGGGGTACAGTTCCTGAAGATGCTGACTCTCACTGGGGTACAGTTCCTGAAGGTGCTGACTCTCACTGGGGTACAGTTCCTGAGGGTGCTGACTCTCACTGGGGTACAGTTCCTGAGGGTGCTGACTCTCACTGGGGTACAGTTCCTGAGGGTGCAGACTTTCACTGGGGTACAGTTCCTGACGGTGCTGACTCTCACTGGGGTACTGTTCCTGAAGGTGCTGACTCTCACTGGGGTACATTTCCTGAATGTGCTGACTCTCACTGGGGTATAGTTCCTGAAGGTGCTGACTCTCACTGGGGTACAGTTCCTGAGGGTGCTATCTCTCACTGGGGTACTGTTCCTGAAGGTGCTGACTCTCACTGGGGTACAGTTCCTGAAGGTGCTGACTCTCACTGGGGTACAGTTCCTGAAGGTGCTGACTCTCACTGGGGTACAGTTCCTGAAGGTGCTGACTCTCACTGGGGTACAGTTCCTGAGGGTGCTGACTCTCACTGGGGGACAGATCCTGAAGGGGCTGACTCTCACTGGGGTACAGTTCCTGAAGGTGCTGATTCTCACTGGGGTACAGTTCCTGAAGGTGCTGACTCTCACTGGGAAACAGTTCCTGAAGGTGCTGACTCTCACTGGGGTACAGTTCCTGAAGGTGCTCACTCTCACTGGGGTACAGTCCCTGAAGGTGCTGACTCTCACTGGGGTACAGTTCCTGAAGGTGCTGACTCTGACTGGGGTACAGTTCCTGAAGGTGCTGACTCTCGCTGGGGTACAGTCCCTGAAGCTGCTGACGCTCACTGGGGTACAGTTCCTGAGGATGCTGACTCTCACTGGGGTACTGTTCCTGAGGGTGCTGACTCTTACTGGGGTACTGTTCCTGAAGGTGCTGACTCTCACTGGGGTACAGTTCCTGAAGGTGCTGACTCTCACTGGGGTACATTTCCTGAAGGTGCTGACTCTCACTGGGGTACAGTTCCTGAGGGTGCTGACTCTCACTGGGGTACAGTTCCTGAGGGTGCTGACTCTCACTGGGGTACAGTTCCTGAAGGTGCTGACTCTCACTGGGGTACAGTTCCTGAGGATGCTGACTCTCACTGGGGTACTGTTCCTGAGGGTGCTGACTCTCACTGGGGTACAGTTCCTGAAGGTGCTGACTCTCACTGGGGTACAGTTCCTGAAGGTGCTGACTCTCACTGGGGTACAGTTCCTGAAGGTGCTGACTCTCACTGGGGTACAGTTCCTGAAGGTGCTGACTCTCACTGGGGTACAGTTCCTGAAGGTGCTGACTCTCACTGGGGTACAGTTCCTGAAGATGTTGACTCTCACTGGGGTACTGTTCCTGAAGGTGCTGACTCTCACTGGGGTACAGATCCTGAAGGGGCTGACTCTCACTGGGGTACAGTTCCTCAAGGTGCTGACTCTCACTGGGGTACAGTTCCTGAAGGTGCTGACTCTCACTGGGGTACAGTTCCTGAAGGTGCTGACTCTCACTGGGGTACAGTCCCTGAAGGTGCTGACACTCACTGGGGTACAGTTCCTGAAGGTGCTGACTCTCACTGGGGTACGGTTCCTGAAGGTGCTGACTCTCACTGGGGTAGAGTTCCTGAAGGTGCTGACTCT
Source organism: Somniosus microcephalus (assembly GCF_052327205.1). NCBI lineage: Eukaryota > Metazoa > Chordata > Chondrichthyes > Squaliformes > Somniosidae > Somniosus > Somniosus microcephalus. Next base: position 104,011,678 of record NC_140990.1, on the reverse strand, counting down.
CACTGGGGTACAGCTCCTGAGGGTGCTGACTCTCACTGGTGTACTGTTCCTGAGGGTGCTGACTCTCACTGGGGTACAGTTCCTGAGGGTGCTGACTCTCACTGGGGTACAGTTCCTCAAGGTGCTGACTCTCACTGGGGTACTGTTCCTGAGGGTGCTGACTCTCACTGGGGTACAGTTCCTGAGGGTGCTGACTCTTAGTGGGGTACAGTGCCTGAAGGTGCTGACTCTCACTGGGGTACAGTTCCTGAAGGTGCTGACTCTCACTGGGGTGCAGTTCCTGAAGGTGCTGACTCTCACTGGGGTACAGTTCCTGAAGGTGCTGACTCTCACTGGGGTACAGTTCCTGAAGGTGCTGACTCTCACTGGGGTACAGTTCCTGAAGGTGCTGACTCTCACTGGGGTACAGTTCCTGACGGTGCTGACTCTCACTGGGGTGCAGATCCTGAAGGTGCTGACTCTCATTGGGGTACAGTTCCTGAAGGTGCTGACTCTCACTGGGGTAGAGTTCCTGAAGGTGCTGACTCTCACTGGGGTACAGTTCCTGAGGGTGCTGACTCTCACTGGGGTACAGTTCCTGAGGGTGCTGACTCTCACTGGGGTACAGTTCCTCAAGGTGCTGACTCTCACTGGGGTACTGTTCCTGAGGGTGCTGACTCTCACTGGGGTACAGTTCCTGAGGGTGCTGACTCTCAGTGGGGTACAGATCCTGAAGGTGCTGACTCTCACTGGGGTACTGTTCCTGAAGGTGCTGACTTTCACTGGGGTACAGTGCCTGAAGGTGCTGACTCTCACTGGGGTACAGTTCCTGAAGGTGCTGACTCTCACTGGGGTACAGTTCCTGAAGGTGCTGACTCTCACTGGGGTACAGTTCCTGACGGTGCTGACTCTTAATTGGGTACAGATCCTGAAGGTGCTGACTCTCATTGGGGTACAGTTCCTGAAGGTGCTGACTCTCACTGGGGTACAGTTCCTGAGGGTGCTGACTCTCACTGGGATACAGTTCCTGAGGGTGCTGACTCTCACTGGGGTACAGTTCCTGAGGTTGCTGACTCTCACTGGGGTACAGTTCCTGATGGTGCTGACTCTCACTGGGGTACAGTTCCTGAAGGTGCTGACTCTCACTGGGGTACAGTTCCCGAGAGTGCTGACTCTCACTGGGGTACTGTTCCTGAAGGTGCTGACTCTCACTGGGGTACAGTTCCTGAAGGTGCTGACTCTCACTGGGGTACAGTTCCTGACGGTGCTGACTCTCACTGGGGTACAGTTCCTGAAGGTGCTGACTCTCACTGGGGTACAGTTCCTGACGGTGCTGATTCTCACTGGGGTACAGTTCCTGAAGCTGCTGACTCTCACTGGGGTACAATTCCTGAAGGTGCTGACTCTCACTGGGGTACAGTTCCTGAAGGTGCTGACTCTCACTGGGGTACAGTTCCTGAAGATGCTGACTCTCACTGGGGTACAGTTCCTGAAGGTGCTGACTCTCACTGGGGTACAGTTCCTGAGGGTGCAGACTTTCACTGGGGTACAGTTCCTGACGGTGCTGACTCTCACTGGGGTACTGTTCCTGAAGGTGCTGACTCTCACTGGGGTACATTTCCTGAATGTGCTGACTCTCACTGGGGTATAGTTCCTGAAGGTGCTGACTCTCACTGGGGTACAGTTCCTGAGGGTGCTATCTCTCACTGGGGTACTGTTCCTGAAGGTGCTGACTCTCACTGGGGTACAGTTCCTGAAGGTGCTGACTCTCACTGGGGTACAGTTCCTGAAGGTGCTGACTTTCACTGGGGTACAGTTCCTGAGGGTGCTGACTCTCACTGGGGTACAGTTCCTGAAGGTGCTGACTCTCACTGGGGTACTGTTCCTGAAGGTGCTGACTCTCACTGGGGTACAGTTCCTGAAGGTGCTGACTCTCACTGGGGTACATTTCCTGAAGGTGCTGACTCTCACTGGGGTACAGTTCCTGAGGGTGCTGACTCTCACTGGGGTACAGTTCCTGAGGGTGCTGACTCTCACTGGGGTACAGTTCCTGAAGGTGCTGACTCTCACTGGGGTACAGTTCCTGAGGATGCTGACTCTCACTGGGGTACTGTTCCTGAGGGTGCTGACTCTCACTGGGGTACAGTTCCTGAAGGTGCTGACTCTCACTGGGGTACAGTTCCTGAAGGTGCTGACTCTCACTGGGGTACAGTTCCTGAAGGTGCTGACTCTCACTGGGGTACAGTTCCTGAAGGTGCTGACTCTCACTGGGGTACAGTTCCTGAAGGTGCTGACTCTCACTGGGGTACAGTTCCTGAAGATGTTGACTCTCACTGGGGTACTGTTCCTGAAGGTGCTGACTCTCACTGGGGTACAGATCCTGAAGGGGCTGACTCTCACTGGGGTACAGTTCCTCAAGGTGCTGACTCTCACTGGGGTACAGTTCCTGAAGGTGCTGACTCTCACTGGGGTACAGTTCCTGAAGGTGCTGACTCTCACTGGGGTACAGTCCCTGAAGGTGCTGACACTCACTGGGGTACAGTTCCTGAAGGTGCTGACTCTCACTGGGGTACGGTTCCTGAAGGTGCTGACTCTCACTGGGGTAGAGTTCCTGAAGGTGCTGACTCTCACTGGGGTACAGCTCCTGAGGGTGCTGACTCTCACTGGTGTACTGTTCCTGAGGGTGCTGACTCTCACTGGGGTACAGTTCCTGAGGGTGCTGACTCTCACTGGGGTACAGTTCCTCAAGGTGCTGACTCTCACTGGGGTACTGTTCCTGAGGGTGCTGACTCTCACTGGGGTACAGTTCCTGAGGGTGCTGACTCTTAGTGGGGTACAGTGCCTGAAGGTGCTGACTCTCACTGGGGTACAGTTCCTGAAGGTGCTGACTCTCACTGGGGTGCAGTTCCTGAAGGTGCTGACTCTCACTGGGGTACAGTTCCTGACGGTGCTGACTCTTAATTGGGTACAGATCCTGAAGGTGCTGACTCTCATTGGGGTACAGTTCCTGAAGGTGCTGACTCTCACTGGGGTACAGTTCCTGAAGGTGCTGACTCTCACTGGGGTAGAGTTCCTGAAGGTGCTGACTCTCACTGGGGTACAGTTCCTGAAGGTGCTGACTCTCACTGGGGTACAGTTCCTGAAGGTGCTGACTCTCACTGGGGTACAGTTCCTGAAGGTGCTGACTCTCACTGGGGTGCAGTTCCTGAAGGTGCTGACTCTCACTGGGGTACAGTTCCTGAAGGTGCTGACTCTCACTGGGGTACAGTTCCTGAAGGTGCTGACTCTCACTGGGGTACAGTTCCTGAAGGTGCTGACTCTCACTGGGGTACAGTTCCTGAAGGTGCTGACTCTCACTGGGGTACAGTTCCTGAAGGTGCTGACTCTCACTGGGGTACAGTTCCTGAAGGTGCTGACTCTCACTGGGGTACAGTTCCTGAAGGTGCTGACTCTCACTGGGGTAGAGTTCCTGAAGGTGCTGACTCTCACTGGGGTACAGTTCCTGAGGGTGCTGACTCTCACTGGGGTACAGTTCCTGAGGGTGCTGACTCTCACTGGGGTACAGTTCCTGAGGGTGCTGACTCTCACTGGGGTACAGTTCCTGAGGGTGCTGACTCTCACTGGGGTACAGTTCCTGAGGGTGCAGACTTTCACTGGGGTACAGTTCCTGACGGTGCTGACTCTCACTGGGGTACTGTTCCTGAAGGTGCTGACTCTCACTGGGGTACATTTCCTGAATGTGCTGACTCTCACTGGGGTATAGTTCCTGAAGGTGCTGACTCTCACTGGGGTACAGTTCCTGAGGGTGCTATATCTCACTGGGGTACTGTTCCTGAAGGTGCTGACTCTCACTGGGGTACAGTTCCTGAAGGTGCTGACTCTCACTGGGGTACAGTTCCTGAAGGTGCTGACTCTCACTGGGGTACATTTCCTGAAGGTGCTGACTCTCACTGGGGTACAGTTCCTGAGGGTGCTGACTCTCACTGGGGTACAGATCCTGAAGGGGCTGACTCTCACTGGGGTACAGTTCCTGAAGGTGCTGACTCTCACTGGGGTACAGTTCCTGAAGGTGCTGACTCTCACTGGGAAACAGTTCCTGAAGGTGCTGACTCTCACTGGGGTACAGTTCCTGAAGGTGCTCACTCTCACTGGGGTACAGTCCCTGAAGGTGCTGACTCTCACTGGGGTACAGTTCCTGAAGGTGCTGACTCTGACTGGGGTACAGTTCCTGAAGGTGCTGACTCTCGCTGGGGTACAGTCCCTGAAGCTGCTGACGCTCACTGGGGTACAGTTCCTGAAGGTGCTGACTCTCACTGGGGTACAGTTCCTGAAGGTGCTGACTCTCACTGGGGTACAGTTCCTGACGGTGCTGACTCTCACTGGGGTACAGTTCCTGAAGGTGCTGACTCTCACTGGGGTACAGTTCCTGAAGGTGCTGACTCTCACTGGGGTACAGTTCCTGAAGGTGCTGACTCTCACTGGGGTACAGTTCCTGAAGGTGCTGACTCTCACTGGGGTACAGTTCCTGAAGGTGTTGACTCTCACTGGGGTACAGTTCCTGAAGGTGCTGACTCTCACTGGGGTACAGATCCTGAAGGGGCTGACTCTCACTGGGGTACAATTCCTGAAGGTGCTGACTCTCACTGGGGTACAGTTCCTGAAGGTGCTGACTCTCACTGGGGTACAGTTCCTGAAGATGCTGACTCTCACTGGGGTACAGTTCCTGAAGGTGCTGACTCTCACTGGGGTACAGTTCCTGAGGGTGCAGACTTTCACTGGGGTACAGTTCCTGACGGTGCTGACTCTCACTGGGGTACTGTTCCTGAAGGTGCTGACTCTCACTGGGGTACATTTCCTGAATGTGCTGACTCTCACTGGGGTATAGTTCCTGAAGGTGCTGACTCTCACTGGGGTGCAGTTCCTGAGGGTGCTATCTCTCACTGGGGTACTGTTCCTGAAGGTGCTGACTCTCACTGGGGTACAGTTCCTGAAGGTGCTGACTCTCACTGGGGTACAGTTCCTGAAGGTGCTGACTCTCACTGGGGTACAGTTCCTGAAGGTGCTGACTCTCACTGGGGTACAGTTCCTGAGGGTGCTGACTCTCACTGGGGTACAGATCCTGAAGGGGCTGACTCTCACTGGGGTACAGTTCCTGAAGGTGCTGACTCTCACTGGGGTACAGTTCCTGAAGGTGCTGACTCTCACTGGGAAACAGTTCCTGAAGGTGCTGACTCTCACTGGGGTACAGTTCCTGAAGGTGCTCACTCTCACTGGGGTACAGTCCCTGAAGGTGCTGACTCTCACTGGGGTACAGTTCCTGAAGGTGCTGACTCTGACTGGGGTACAGTTCCTGAAGGTGCTGACTCTGACTGGGGTACAGTTCCTGAAGGTGCTGACACTCACTGGGGTACAGTTCCTGAAGGTGCTGACTCTCACTGGGGTACGGTTCCTGAAGGTGCTGACTCTCACTGGGGTAGAGTTCCTGAAGGTGCTGACTCTCACTGGGGTACAGCTCCTGAGGGTGCTGACTCTCACTGGTGTACTGTTCCTGAGGGTGCTGACTCTCACTGGGGTACAGTTCCTGAGGGTGCTGACTCTCACTGGGGTACAGTTCCTCAAGGTGCTGACTCTCACTGGGGTACTGTTCCTGAGGGTGCTGACTCTCACTGGGGTACAGTTCCTGAGGGTGCTGACTCTTAGTGGGGTACAGTGCCTGAAGGTGCTGACTCTCACTGGGGTACAGTTCCTGAAGGTGCTGACTCTCACTGGGGTGCAGTTCCTGAAGGTGCTGACTCTCACTGGGGTACAGTTCCTGAAGGTGCTGACTCTCACTGGGGTACAGTTCCTGAAGGTGCTGACTCTCACTGGGGTACAGTTCCTGAAGGTGCTGACTCTCACTGGGGTACAGTTCCTGACGGTGCTGACTCTCACTGGGGTGCAGATCCTGAAGGTGCTGACTCTCATTGGGGTACAGTTCCTGAAGGTGCTGACTCTCACTGGGGTAGAGTTCCTGAAGGTGCTGACTCTCACTGGGGTACAGTTCCTGAGGGTGCTGACTCTCACTGGGGTACAGTTCCTGAGGGTGCTGACTCTCACTGGGGTACAGTTCCTCAAGGTGCTGACTCTCACTGGGGTACTGTTCCTGAGGGTGCTGACTCTCACTGGGGTACAGTTCCTGAGGGTGCTGACTCTCAGTGGGGTACAGATCCTGAAGGTGCTGACTCTCACTGGGGTACTGTTCCTGAAGGTGCTGACTTTCACTGGGGTACAGTGCCTGAAGGTGCTGACTCTCACTGGGGTACAGTTCCTGAAGGTGCTGACTCTCACTGGGGTACAGTTCCTGAAGGTGCTGACTCTCACTGGGGTACAGTTCCTGACGGTGCTGACTCTTAATTGGGTACAGATCCTGAAGGTGCTGACTCTCATTGGGGTACAGTTCCTGAAGGTGCTGACTCTCACTGGGGTACAGTTCCTGAGGGTGCTGACTCTCACTGGGATACAGTTCCTGAGGGTGCTGACTCTCACTGGGGTACAGTTCCTGAGGGTGCTGACTCTCACTGGGGTACAGTTCCTGAAGGTGCTGACTCTCACTGGGGTACAGTTCCTGAGGTTGCTGACTCTCACTGGGGTACAGTTCCTGATGGTGCTGACTCTCACTGGGGTACAGTTCCTGAAGGTGCTGACTCTCACTGGGGTACAGTTCCCGAGAGTGCTGACTCTCACTGGGGTACTGTTCCTGAAGGTGCTGACTCTCACTGGGGTACAGTTCCTGAAGGTGCTGACTCTCACTGGGGTACAGTTCCTGACGGTGCTGACTCTCACTGGGGTACAGTTCCTGAAGGTGCTGACTCTCACTGGGGTACAGTTCCTGACGGTGCTGATTCTCACTGGGGTACAGTTCCTGAAGCTGCTGACTCTCACTGGGGTACAATTCCTGAAGGTGCTGACTCTCACTGGGGTACAGTTCCTGAAGGTGCTGACTCTCACTGGGGTACAGTTCCTGAAGATGCTGACTCTCACTGGGGTACAGTTCCTGAAGGTGCTGACTCTCACTGGGGTACAGTTCCTGAGGGTGCAGACTTTCACTGGGGTACAGTTCCTGACGGTGCTGACTCTCACTGGGGTACTGTTCCTGAAGGTGCTGACTCTCACTGGGGTACATTTCCTGAATGTGCTGACTCTCACTGGGGTATAGTTCCTGAAGGTGCTGACTCTCACTGGGGTACAGTTCCTGAGGGTGCTATCTCTCACTGGGGTACTGTTCCTGAAGGTGCTGACTCTCACTGGGGTACAGTTCCTGAAGGTGCTGACTCTCACTGGGGTACAGTTCCTGAAGGTGCTGACTTTCACTGGGGTACAGTTCCTGAGGGTGCTGACTCTCACTGGGGTACAGTTCCTGAAGGTGCTGACTCTCACTGGGGTACTGTTCCTGAAGGTGCTGACTCTCACTGGGGTACAGTTCCTGAAGGTGCTGACTCTCACTGGGGTACATTTCCTGAAGGTGCTGACTCTCACTGGGGTACAGTTCCTGAGGGTGCTGACTCTCACTGGGGTACAGTTCCTGAGGGTGCTGACTCTCACTGGGGTACAGTTCCTGAAGGTGCTGACTCTCACTGGGGTACAGTTCCTGAGGATGCTGACTCTCACTGGGGTACTGTTCCTGAGGGTGCTGACTCTCACTGGGGTACAGTTCCTGAAGGTGCTGACTCTCACTGGGGTACAGTTCCTGAAGGTGCTGACTCTCACTGGGGTACAGTTCCTGAAGGTGCTGACTCTCACTGGGGTACAGTTCCTGAAGGTGCTGACTCTCACTGGGGTACAGTTCCTGAAGGTGCTGACTCTCACTGGGGTACAGTTCCTGAAGATGTTGACTCTCACTGGGGTACTGTTCCTGAAGGTGCTGACTCTCACTGGGGTACAGATCCTGAAGGGGCTGACTCTCACTGGGGTACAGTTCCTCAAGGTGCTGACTCTCACTGGGGTACAGTTCCTGAAGGTGCTGACTCTCACTGGGGTACAGTTCCTGAAGGTGCTGACTCTCACTGGGGTACAGTCCCTGAAGGTGCTGACACTCACTGGGGTACAGTTCCTGAAGGTGCTGACTCTCACTGGGGTACGGTTCCTGAAGGTGCTGACTCTCACTGGGGTAGAGTTCCTGAAGGTGCTGACTCTCACTGGGGTACAGCTCCTGAGGGTGCTGACTCTCACTGGTGTACTGTTCCTGAGGGTGCTGACTCTCACTGGGGTACAGTTCCTGAGGGTGCTGACTCTCACTGGGGTACAGTTCCTCAAGGTGCTGACTCTCACTGGGGTACTGTTCCTGAGGGTGCTGACTCTCACTGGGGTACAGTTCCTGAGGGTGCTGACTCTTAGTGGGGTACAGTGCCTGAAGGTGCTGACTCTCACTGGGGTACAGTTCCTGAAGGTGCTGACTCTCACTGGGGTGCAGTTCCTGAAGGTGCTGACTCTCACTGGGGTACAGTTCCTGACGGTGCTGACTCTTAATTGGGTACAGATCCTGAAGGTGCTGACTCTCATTGGGGTACAGTTCCTGAAGGTGCTGACTCTCACTGGGGTACAGTTCCTGAAGGTGCTGACTCTCACTGGGGTAGAGTTCCTGAAGGTGCTGACTCTCACTGGGGTACAGTTCCTGAAGGTGCTGACTCTCACTGGGGTACAGTTCCTGAAGGTGCTGACTCTCACTGGGGTACAGTTCCTGAAGGTGCTGACTCTCACTGGGGTGCAGTTCCTGAAGGTGCTGACTCTCACTGGGGTACAGTTCCTGAAGGTGCTGACTCTCACTGGGGTACAGTTCCTGAAGGTGCTGACTCTCACTGGGGTACAGTTCCTGAAGGTGCTGACTCTCACTGGGGTACAGTTCCTGAAGGTGCTGACTCTCACTGGGGTACAGTTCCTGAAGGTGCTGACTCTCACTGGGGTACAGTTCCTGAAGGTGCTGACTCTCACTGGGGTACAGTTCCTGAAGGTGCTGACTCTCACTGGGGTAGAGTTCCTGAAGGTGCTGACTCTCACTGGGGTACAGTTCCTGAGGGTGCTGACTCTCACTGGGGTACAGTTCCTGAGGGTGCTGACTCTCACTGGGGTACAGTTCCTGAGGGTGCTGACTCTCACTGGGGTACAGTTCCTGAGGGTGCTGACTCTCACTGGGGTACAGTTCCTGAGGGTGCAGACTTTCACTGGGGTACAGTTCCTGACGGTGCTGACTCTCACTGGGGTACTGTTCCTGAAGGTGCTGACTCTCACTGGGGTACATTTCCTGAATGTGCTGACTCTCACTGGGGTATAGTTCCTGAAGGTGCTGACTCTCACTGGGGTACAGTTCCTGAGGGTGCTATCTCTCACTGGGGTACTGTTCCTGAAGGTGCTGACTCTCACTGGGGTACAGTTCCTGAAGGTGCTGACTCTCACTGGGGTACAGTTCCTGAAGGTGCTGACTCTCACTGGGGTACATTTCCTGAAGGTGCTGACTCTCACTGGGGTACAGTTCCTGAGGGTGCTGACTCTCACTGGGGTACAGATCCTGAAGGGGCTGACTCTCACTGGGGTACAGTTCCTGAAGGTGCTGACTCTCACTGGGGTACAGTTCCTGAAGGTGCTGACTCTCACTGGGAAACAGTTCCTGAAGGTGCTGACTCTCACTGGGGTACAGTTCCTGAAGGTGCTCACTCTCACTGGGGTACAGTCCCTGAAGGTGCTGACTCTCACTGGGGTACAGTTCCTGAAGGTGCTGACTCTGACTGGGGTACAGTTCCTGAAGGTGCTGACTCTCGCTGGGGTACAGTCCCTGAAGCTGCTGACGCTCACTGGGGTACAGTTCCTGAAGGTGCTGACTCTCACTGGGGTACAGTTCCTGAAGGTGCTGACTCTCACTGGGGTACAGTTCCTGACGGTGCTGACTCTCACTGGGGTACAGTTCCTGAAGGTGCTGACTCTCACTGGGGTACAGTTCCTGAAGGTGCTGACTCTCACTGGGGTACAGTTCCTGAAGGTGCTGACTCTCACTGGGGTACAGTTCCTGAAGGTGCTGACTCTCACTGGGGTACAGTTCCTGAAGGTGTTGACTCTCACTGGGGTACAGTTCCTGAAGGTGCTGACTCTCACTGGGGTACAGATCCTGAAGGGGCTGACTCTCACTGGGGTACAATTCCTGAAGGTGCTGACTCTCACTGGGGTACAGTTCCTGAAGGTGCTGACTCTCACTGGGGTACAGTTCCTGAAGATGCTGACTCTCACTGGGGTACAGTTCCTGAAGGTGCTGACTCTCACTGGGGTACAGTTCCTGAGGGTGCAGACTTTCACTGGGGTACAGTTCCTGACGGTGCTGACTCTCACTGGGGTACTGTTCCTGAAGGTGCTGACTCTCACTGGGGTGCATTTCCTGAATGTGCTGACTCTCAATGGGGTATAGTTCCTGAAGGTGCTGACTCTCACTGGGGTGCAGTTCCTGAGGGTGCTATCTCTCACTGGGGTACTGTTCCTGAAGGTGCTGACTCTCACTGGGGTACAGTTCCTGAAGGTGCTGACTCTCACTGGGGTACAGTTCCTGAAGGTGCTGACTCTCACTGGGGTACAGTTCCTGAAGGTGCTGACTCTCACTGGGGTACAGTTCCTGAGGGTGCTGACTCTCACTGGGGTACAGATCCTGAAGGGGCTGACTCTCACTGGGGTACAGTTCCTGAAGGTGCTGACTCTCACTGGGGTACAGTTCCTGAAGGTGCTGACTCTCACTGGGAAACAGTTCCTGAAGGTGCTGACTCTCACTGGGGTACAGTTTCTGAAGGTGCTCACTCTCACTGGGGTACAGTCCCTGAAGGTGCTGACTCTCACTGGGGTACAGTTCCTGAAGGTGCTGACTCTGACTGGGGTACAGTTCCTGAAGGTGCTGACTCTCGCTGGGGTACAGTCCCTGAAGCTGCTGACGCTCACTGGGGTACAGTTCCTGAGGATGCTGACTCTCACTGGGGTACTGTTCCTGAGGGTGCTGACTCTCACTGGGGTACAGTTCCTGAAGGTGCTGACTCTCACTGGGGTACAGTTCCTGAAGATGTTGACTCTCACTGGGGTACAGTTCCTGAAGGTGCTGACTTTCACTGGGGTACAGTTCCTGAGGGTGCTGACTCTCACTGGGGTACAGTTCCTGAAGGTGCTGACTCTCACTGGGGTACTGTTCCTGAAGGTGCTGACTCTCACTGGGGTACAGTTCCTGAAGGTGCTGACTCTCACTGGGGTACATTTCCTGAAGGTGCTGACTCTCACTGGGGTACAGTTCCTGAGGGTGCTGACTCTCACTGGGGTACAGTTCCTGAGGGTGCTGACTCTCACTGGGGTACAGTTCCTGAAGGTGCTGACTCTCACTGGGGTACAGTTCCTGAGGATGCTGACTCTCACTGGGGTACTGTTCCTGAGGGTGCTGACTCTCACTGGGGTACAGTTCCTGAAGGTGCTGACTCTCACTGGGGTACAGTTCCTGAAGGTGCTGACTCTCACTGGGGTACAGTTCCTGAAGGTGCTGACTCTCACTGGGGTACAGTTCCTGAAGGTGCTGACTCTCACTGGGGTACAGTTCCTGAAGGTGCTGACTCTCACTGGGGTACAGTTCCTGAAGATGTTGACTCTCACTGGGGTACTGTTCCTGAAGGTGCTGACTCTCACTGGGGTACAGTTCCTGAAGGTGCTGACTCTCACTGGGGTACAGATCCTGAAGGGGCTGACTCTCACTGGGGTACAGTTCCTCAAGGTGCTGACTCTCACTGGGGTACAGTTCCTGAAGGTGCTGACTCTCACTGGGGTACAGTTCCTGAAGGTGCTGACTCTCACTGGGGTACAGTCCCTGAAGGTGCTGACACTCACTGGGGTACAGTTCCTGAAGGTGCTGACTCTCACTGGGGTACGGTTCCTGAAGGTGCTGACTCTCACTGGGGTAGAGTTCCTGAAGGTGCTGACTCTCACTGGGGTACAGCTCCTGAGGGTGCTGACTCTCACTGGTGTACTGTTCCTGAGGGTGCTGACTCTCACTGGGGTACAGTTCCTGAGGGTGCTGACTCTCACTGGGGTACAGTTCCTCAAGGTGCTGACTCTCACTGGGGTACTGTTCCTGAGGGTGCTGACTCTCACTGGGGTACAGTTCCTGAGGGTGCTGACTCTTAGTGGGGTACAGTGCCTGAAGGTGCTGACTCTCACTGGGGTACAGTTCCTGAAGGTGCTGACTCTCACTGGGGTGCAGTTCCTGAAGGTGCTGACTCTCACTGGGGTACAGTTCCTGACGGTGCTGACTCTTAATTGGGTACAGATCCTGAAGGTGCTGACTCTCATTGGGGTACAGTTCCTGAAGGTGCTGACTCTCACTGGGGTACAGTTCCTGAAGGTGCTGACTCTCACTGGGGTAGAGTTCCTGAAGGTGCTGACTCTCACTGGGGTACAGTTCCTGAAGGTGCTGACTCTCACTGGGGTACAGTTCCTGAAGGTGCTGACTCTCACTGGGGTACAGTTCCTGAAGGTGCTGACTCTCACTGGGGTGCTGTTCCTGAAGGTGCTGACTCTCACTGGGGTACAGTTCCTGAAGGTGCTGACTCTCACTGGGGTACAGTTCCTGAAGGTGCTGACTCTCACTGGGGTACAGTTCCTGAAGGTGCTGACTCTCACTGGGGTACAGTTCCTGAAGGTGCTGACTCTCACTGGGGTACAGTTCCTGAAGGTGCTGACTCTCACTGGGGTACAGTTCCTGAAGGTGCTGACTCTCACTGGGGTACAGTTCCTGAAGGTGCTGACTCTCACTGGGGTAGAGTTCCTGAAGGTGCTGACTCTCACTGGGGTACAGTTCCTGAGGGTGCTGACTCTCACTGGGGTACAGTTCCTGAGGGTGCTGACTCTCACTGGGGTACAGTTCCTCAAGGTGCTGACTCTCACTGGGGTACTGTTCCTGAGGGTGCTGACTCTCACTGGGGTACAGTTCCTGAGGGTGCTGACTCTCAGTGGGGTACAGATCCTGAAGGTGCTGACTCTCACTGGGGTACTGTTCCTGAAGGTGCTGACTTTCACTGGGGTACAGTGCCTGAAGGTGCTGACTCTCACTGGGGTACAGTTCCTGAAGGTGCTGACTCTCACTGGGGTACAGTTCCTGAAGGTGCTGACTCTCACTGGGGTACAGTTCCTGACGGTGCTGACTCTTAATTGGGTACAGATCCTGAAGGTGCTGACTCTCATTGGGGTACAGTTCCTGAAGGTGCTGACTCTCACTGGGGTAGAGTTCCTGAAGGTGCTGACTCTCACTGGGGTACAGTTCCTGAAGGTGCTGACTCTCACTGGGGTACAGTTCCTGAAGGTGCTGACTCTCACTGGGGTACAGTTCCTGAAGGTGCTGACTCTCACTGGGGTGCAGTTCCTGAAGGTGCTGACTCTCACTGGGGTACAGTTCCTGAAGGTGCTGACTCTCACTGGGGTACAGTTCCTGAAGGTGCTCACTCTCACTGGGGTACAGTCCCTGAAGGTGCTGACTCTCACTGGGGTACAGTTCCTGAAGGTGCTGACTCTGACTGGGGTACAGTTCCTGAAGGTGCTGACTCTCGCTGGGGTACAGTCCCTGAAGCTGCTGACGCTCACTGGGGTACAGTTCCTGAAGGTGCTGACTCTCACTGGGGTACAGTTCCTGAAGGTGCTGACTCTCACTGGGGTACAGTTCCTGACGGTGCTGACTCTCACTGGGGTACAGTTCCTGAAGGTGCTGACTCTCACTGGGGTACAGTTCCTGAAGGTGCTGACTCTCACTGGGGTACAGTTCCTGAAGGTGCTGACTCTCACTGGGGTACAGTTCCTGAAGGTGCTGACTCTCACTGGGGTACAGTTCCTGAAGGTGTTGACTCTCACTGGGGTACAGTTCCTGAAGGTGCTGACTCTCACTGGGGTACAGATCCTGAAGGGGCTGACTCTCACTGGGGTACAATTCCTGAAGGTGCTGACTCTCACTGGGGTACAGTTCCTGAAGGTGCTGACTCTCACTGGGGTACAGTTCCTGAAGATGCTGACTCTCACTGGGGTACAGTTCCTGAAGGTGCTGACTCTCACTGGGGTACAGTTCCTGAGGGTGCAGACTTTCACTGGGGTACAGTTCCTGACGGTGCTGACTCTCACTGGGGTACTGTTCCTGAAGGTGCTGACTCTCACTGGGGTACATTTCCTGAATGTGCTGACTCTCACTGGGGTATAGTTCCTGAAGGTGCTGACTCTCACTGGGGTACAGTTCCTGAGGGTGCTATCTCTCACTGGGGTACTGTTCCTGAAGGTGCTGACTCTCACTGGGGTACAGTTCCTGAAGGTGCTGACTCTCACTGGGGTACAGTTCCTGAAGGTGCTGACTCTCACTGGGGTACAGTTCCTGAAGGTGCTGACTCTCACTGGGGTACAGTTCCTGAGGGTGCTGACTCTCACTGGGGTACAGATCCTGAAGGGGCTGACTCTCACTGGGGTACAGTTCCTGAAGGTGCTGACTCTCACTGGGGTACAGTTCCTGAAGGTGCTGACTCTCACTGGGAAACAGTTCCTGAAGGTGCTGACTCTCACTGGGGTACAGTTCCTGAAGGTGCTCACTCTCACTGGGGTACAGTCCCTGAAGGTGCTGACTCTCACTGGGGTACAGTTCCTGAAGGTGCTGACTCTGACTGGGGTACAGTTCCTGAAGGTGCTGACTCTCGCTGGGGTACAGTCCCTGAAGCTGCTGACGCTCACTGGGGTACAGTTCCTGAGGATGCTGACTCTCACTGGGGTACTGTTCCTGAGGGTGCTGACTCTCACTGGGGTACAGTTCCTGAAGGTGCTGACTCTCACTGGGGTACAGTTCCTGAAGATGTTGACTCTCACTGGGGTACAGTTCCTGAAGGTGCTGACTTTCACTGGGGTACAGTTCCTGAGGGTGCTGACTCTCACTGGGGTACAGTTCCTGAAGGTGCTGACTCTCACTGGGGTACTGTTCCTGAAGGTGCTGACTCTCACTGGGGTACAGTTCCTGAAGGTGCTGACTCTCACTGGGGTACATTTCCTGAAGGTGCTGACTCTCACTGGGGTACAGTTCCTGAGGGTGCTGACTCTCACTGGGGTACAGTTCCTGAGGGTGCTGACTCTCACTGGGGTACAGTTCCTGAAGGTGCTGACTCTCACTGGGGTACAGTTCCTGAGGATGCTGACTCTCACTGGGGTACTGTTCCTGAGGGTGCTGACTCTCACTGGGGTACAGTTCCTGAAGGTGCTGACTCTCACTGGGGTACAGTTCCTGAAGGTGCTGACTCTCACTGGGGTACAGTTCCTGAAGGTGCTGACTCTCACTGGGGTACAGTTCCTGAAGGTGCTGACTCTCACTGGGGTACAGTTCCTGAAGGTGCTGACTCTCACTGGGGTACAGTTCCTGAAGATGTTGACTCTCACTGGGGTACTGTTCCTGAAGGTGCTGACTCTCACTGGGGTACAGATCCTGAAGGGGCTGACTCTCACTGGGGTACAGTTCCTCAAGGTGCTGACTCTCACTGGGGTACAGTTCCTGAAGGTGCTGACTCTCACTGGGGTACAGTTCCTGAAGGTGCTGACTCTCACTGGGGTACAGTCCCTGAAGGTGCTGACACTCACTGGGGTACAGTTCCTGAAGGTGCTGACTCTCACTGGGGTACGGTTCCTGAAGGTGCTGACTCTCACTGGGGTAGAGTTCCTGAAGGTGCTGACTCTCACTGGGGTACAGCTCCTGAGGGTGCTGACTCTCACTGGTGTACTGTTCCTGAGGGTGCTGACTCTCACTGGGGTACAGTTCCTGAGGGTGCTGACTCTCACTGGGGTACAGTTCCTCAAGGTGCTGACTCTCACTGGGGTACTGTTCCTGAGGGTGCTGACTCTCACTGGGGTACAGTTCCTGAGGGTGCTGACTCTTAGTGGGGTACAGTGCCTGAAGGTGCTGACTCTCACTGGGGTACAGTTCCTGAAGGTGCTGACTCTCACTGGGGTGCAGTTCCTGAAGGTGCTGACTCTCACTGGGGTACAGTTCCTGACGGTGCTGACTCTTAATTGGGTACAGATCCTGAAGGTGCTGACTCTCATTGGGGTACAGTTCCTGAAGGTGCTGACTCTCACTGGGGTACAGTTCCTGAAGGTGCTGACTCTCACTGGGGTAGAGTTCCTGAAGGTGCTGACTCTCACTGGGGTACAGTTCCTGAAGGTGCTGACTCTCACTGGGGTACAGTTCCTGAAGGTGCTGACTCTCACTGGGGTACAGTTCCTGAAGGTGCTGACTCTCACTGGGGTGCTGTTCCTGAAGGTGCTGACTCTCACTGGGGTACAGTTCCTGAAGGTGCTGACTCTCACTGGGGTACAGTTCCTGAAGGTGCTGACTCTCACTGGGGTACAGTTCCTGAAGGTGCTGACTCTCACTGGGGTACAGTTCCTGAAGGTGCTGACTCTCACTGGGGTACAGTTCCTGAAGGTGCTGACTCTCACTGGGGTACAGTTCCTGAAGGTGCTGACTCTCACTGGGGTACAGTTCCTGAAGGTGCTGACTCTCACTGGGGTAGAGTTCCTGAAGGTGCTGACTCTCACTGGGGTACAGTTCCTGAGGGTGCTGACTCTCACTGGGGTACAGTTCCTGAGGGTGCTGACTCTCACTGGGGTACAGTTCCTCAAGGTGCTGACTCTCACTGGGGTACTGTTCCTGAGGGTGCTGACTCTCACTGGGGTACAGTTCCTGAGGGTGCTGACTCTCAGTGGGGTACAGATCCTGAAGGTGCTGACTCTCACTGGGGTACTGTTCCTGAAGGTGCTGACTTTCACTGGGGTACAGTGCCTGAAGGTGCTGACTCTCACTGGGGTACAGTTCCTGAAGGTGCTGACTCTCACTGGGGTACAGTTCCTGAAGGTGCTGACTCTCACTGGGGTACAGTTCCTGACGGTGCTGACTCTTAATTGGGTACAGATCCTGAAGGTGCTGACTCTCATTGGGGTACAGTTCCTGAAGGTGCTGACTCTCACTGGGGTAGAGTTCCTGAAGGTGCTGACTCTCACTGGGGTACAGTTCCTGAAGGTGCTGACTCTCACTGGGGTACAGTTCCTGAAGGTGCTGACTCTCACTGGGGTACAGTTCCTGAAGGTGCTGACTCTCACTGGGGTGCAGTTCCTGAAGGTGCTGACTCTCACTGGGGTACAGTTCCTGAAGGTGCTGACTCTCACTGGGGTACAGTTCCTGAAGGTGCTGACTCTCACTGGGGTACAGTTCCTGAGGGTGCTGACTCTCACTGGGATACAGTTCCTGACGGTGCTGACTCTCACTGGGGTACAGTTCCTGAGGGTGCTGACTCTCACTGGGGTACAGTTCCTGATGGTGCTGACTCTCACTGGGGTACAGTTCCTGAAGGTGCTGACTCTCACTGGGGTACAGTTCCCGAGAGTGCTGACTCTCACTGGGGTACTGTTCCTGAAGGTGCTGACTCTCACTGGGGTAGAGTTCCTGAAGGTGCTGACTCTCACTGGGGTACAGTTCCTGACGGTGCTGACTCTCACTGGGGTACAGTTCCTGAAGGTGCTGACTCTCACTGGGGTACAGTTCCTGAGGGTGCTGACTCTCACTGGGGTACAGATCCTGAAGGGGCTGACTCTCACTGGGGTACAGTTCCTGAAGGTGCTGACTCTCACTGGGGTACAGTTCCTGAAGGTGCTGACTCTCACTGGGAAACAGTTCCTGAAGGTGCTGACTCTCACTGGGGTACAGTTTCTGAAGGTGCTCACTCTCACTGGGGTACAGTCCCTGAAGGTGCTGACTCTCACTGGGGTACAGTTCCTGAAGGTGCTGACTCTGACTGGGGTACAGTTCCTGAAGGTGCTGACTCTCGCTGGGGTACAGTCCCTGAAGCTGCTGACGCTCACTGGGGTACAGTTCCTGAGGATGCTGACTCTCACTGGGGTACTGTTCCTGAGGGTGCTGACTCTCACTGGGGTACAGTTCCTGAAGGTGCTGACTCTCACTGGGGTACAGTTCCTGAAGATGTTGACTCTCACTGGGGTACAGTTCCTGAAGGTGCTGACTTTCACTGGGGTACAGTTCCTGAGGGTGCTGACTCTCACTGGGGTACAGTTCCTGAAGGTGCTGACTCTCACTGGGGTACTGTTCCTGAAGGTGCTGACTCTCACTGGGGTACAGTTCCTGAAGGTGCTGACTCTCACTGGGGTACATTTCCTGAAGGTGCTGACTCTCACTGGGGTACAGTTCCTGAGGGTGCTGACTCTCACTGGGGTACAGTTCCTGAGGGTGCTGACTCTCACTGGGGTACAGTTCCTGAAGGTGCTGACTCTCACTGGGGTACAGTTCCTGAGGATGCTGACTCTCACTGGGGTACTGTTCCTGAGGGTGCTGACTCTCACTGGGGTACAGTTCCTGAAGGTGCTGACTCTCACTGGGGTACAGTTCCTGAAGGTGCTGACTCTCACTGGGGTACAGTTCCTAAAGGTGCTGACTCTCACTGGGGTACAGTTCCTGAAGGTGCTGACTCTCACTGGGGTACAGTTCCTGAAGGTGCTGACTCTCACTGGGGTACAGTTCCTGAAGATGTTGACTCTCACTGGGGTACTGTTCCTGAAGGTGCTGACTCTCACTGGGGTACAGATCCTGAAGGGGCTGACTCTCACTGGGGTACAGTTCCTCAAGGTGCTGACTCTCACTGGGGTACAGTTCCTGAAGGTGCTGACTCTCACTGGGGTACAGTTCCTGAAGGTGCTGACTCTCACTGGGGTACAGTCCCTGAAGGTGCTGACACTCACTGGGGTACAGTTCCTGAAGGTGCTGACTCTCACTGGGGTACGGTTCCTGAAGGTGCTGACTCTCACTGGGGTAGCGTTCCTGAAGGTGCTGACTCTCACTGGGGTACAGCTCCTGAGGGTGCTGACTCTCACTGGTGTACTGTTCCTGAGGGTGCTGACTCTCACTGGGGTACAGTTCCTGAGGGTGCTGACTCTCACTGGGGTACAGTTCCTCAAGGTGCTGACTCTCACTGGGGTACTGTTCCTGAGGGTGCTGACTCTCACTGGGGTACAGTTCCTGAGGGTGCTGACTCTTAGTGGGGTACAGTGCCTGAAGGTGCTGACTCTCACTGGGGTACAGTTCCTGAAGGTGCTGACTCTCACTGGGGTGCAGTTCCTGAAGGTGCTGACTCTCACTGGGGTACAGTTCCTGACGGTGCTGACTCTTAATTGGGTACAGATCCTGAAGGTGCTGACTCTCATTGGGGTACAGTTCCTGAAGGTGCTGACTCTCACTGGGGTACAGTTCCTGAAGGTGCTGACTCTCACTGGGGTAGAGTTCCTGAAGGTGCTGACTCTCACTGGGGTACAGTTCCTGAAGGTGCTGACTCTCACTGGGGTACAGTTCCTGAAGGTGCTGACTCTCACTGGGGTACAGTTCCTGAAGGTGCTGACTCTCACTGGGGTGCTGTTCCTGAAGGTGCTGACTCTCACTGGGGTACAGTTCCTGAAGGTGCTGACTCTCACTGGGGTACAGTTCCTGAAGGTGCTGACTCTCACTGGGGTACAGTTCCTGAAGGTGCTGACTCTCACTGGGGTACAGTTCCTGAAGGTGCTGACTCTCACTGGGGTACAGTTCCTGAAGGTGCTGACTCTCACTGGGGTACAGTTCCTGAAGGTGCTGACTCTCACTGGGGTACAGTTCCTGAAGGTGCTGACTCTCACTGGGGTAGAGTTCCTGAAGGTGCTGACTCTCACTGGGGTACAGTTCCTGAGGGTGCTGACTCTCACTGGGGTACAGTTCCTGAGGGTGCTGACTCTCACTGGGGTACAGTTCCTCAAGGTGCTGACTCTCACTGGGGTACTGTTCCTGAGGGTGCTGACTCTCACTGGGGTACAGTTCCTGAGGGTGCTGACTCTCAGTGGGGTACAGATCCTGAAGGTGCTGACTCTCACTGGGGTACTGTTCCTGAAGGTGCTGACTTTCACTGGGGTACAGTGCCTGAAGGTGCTGACTCTCACTGGGGTACAGTTCCTGAAGGTGCTGACTCTCACTGGGGTACAGTTCCTGAAGGTGCTGACTCTCACTGGGGTACAGTTCCTGACGGTGCTGACTCTTAATTGGGTACAGATCCTGAAGGTGCTGACTCTCATTGGGGTACAGTTCCTGAAGGTGCTGACTCTCACTGGGGTAGAGTTCCTGAAGGTGCTGACTCTCACTGGGGTACAGTTCCTGAAGGTGCTGACTCTCACTGGGGTACAGTTCCTGAAGGTGCTGACTCTCACTGGGGTACAGTTCCTGAAGGTGCTGACTCTCACTGGGGTGCAGTTCCTGAAGGTGCTGACTCTCACTGGGGTACAGTTCCTGAAGGTGCTGACTCTCACTGGGGTACAGTTCCTGAAGGTGCTCACTCTCACTGGGGTACAGTCCCTGAAGGTGCTGACTCTCACTGGGGTACAGTTCCTGAAGGTGCTGACTCTGACTGGGGTACAGTTCCTGAAGGTGCTGACTCTCGCTGGGGTACAGTCCCTGAAGCTGCTGACGCTCACTGGGGTACAGTTCCTGAAGGTGCTGACTCTCACTGGGGTACAGTTCCTGAAGGTGCTGACTCTCACTGGGGTACAGTTCCTGACGGTGCTGACTCTCACTGGGGTACAGTTCCTGAAGGTGCTGACTCTCACTGGGGTACAGTTCCTGAAGGTGCTGACTCTCACTGGGGTACAGTTCCTGAAGGTGCTGACTCTCACTGGGGTACAGTTCCTGAAGGTGCTGACTCTCACTGGGGTACAGTTCCTGAAGGTGTTGACTCTCACTGGGGTACAGTTCCTGAAGGTGCTGACTCTCACTGGGGTACAGATCCTGAAGGGGCTGACTCTCACTGGGGTACAATTCCTGAAGGTGCTGACTCTCACTGGGGTACAGTTCCTGAAGGTGCTGACTCTCACTGGGGTACAGTTCCTGAAGATGCTGACTCTCACTGGGGTACAGTTCCTGAAGGTGCTGACTCTCACTGGGGTACAGTTCCTGAGGGTGCAGACTTTCACTGGGGTACAGTTCCTGACGGTGCTGACTCTCACTGGGGTACTGTTCCTGAAGGTGCTGACTCTCACTGGGGTACATTTCCTGAATGTGCTGACTCTCACTGGGGTATAGTTCCTGAAGGTGCTGACTCTCACTGGGGTACAGTTCCTGAGGGTGCTATCTCTCACTGGGGTACTGTTCCTGAAGGTGCTGACTCTCACTGGGGTACAGTTCCTGAAGGTGCTGACTCTCACTGGGGTACAGTTCCTGAAGGGGCTGACTCTCACTGGGGTACAGTTCCTGAAGGTGCTGACTCTCACTGGGGTACAGTTCCTGAGGGTGCTGACTCTCACTGGGGTACAGATCCTGAAGGGGCTGACTCTCACTGGGGTACAGTTCCTGAAGGTGCTGACTCTCACTGGGGTACAGTTCCTGAAGGTGCTGACTCTCACTGGGAAACAGTTCCTGAAGGTGCTGACTCTCACTGGGGTACAGTTCCTGAAGGTGCTCACTCTCACTGGGGTACAGTCCCTGAAGGTGCTGACTCTCACTGGGGTACAGTTCCTGAAGGTGCTGACTCTGACTGGGGTACAGTTCCTGAAGGTGCTGACTCTCGCTGGGGTACAGTCCCTGAAGCTGCTGACGCTCACTGGGGTACAGTTCCTGAGGATGCTGACTCTCACTGGGGTACTGTTCCTGAGGGTGCTGACTCTCACTGGGGTACAGTTCCTGAAGGTGCTGACTCTCACTGGGGTACAGTTCCTGAAGATGTTGACTCTCACTGGGGTACAGTTCCTGAAGGTGCTGACTTTCACTGGGGTACAGTTCCTGAGGGTGCTGACTCTCACTGGGGTACAGTTCCTGAAGGTGCTGACTCTCACTGGGGTACTGTTCCTGAAGGTGCTGACTCTCACTGGGGTACAGTTCCTGAAGGTGCTGACTCTCACTGGGGTACATTTCCTGAAGGTGCTGACTCTCACTGGGGTACAGTTCCTGAGGGTGCTGACTCTCACTGGGGTACAGTTCCTGAGGGTGCTGACTCTCACTGGGGTACAGTTCCTGAAGGTGCTGACTCTCACTGGGGTACAGTTCCTGAGGATGCTGACTCTCACTGGGGTACTGTTCCTGAGGGTGCTGACTCTCACTGGGGTACAGTTCCTGAAGGTGCTGACTCTCACTGGGGTACAGTTCCTGAAGGTGCTGACTCTCACTGGGGTACAGTTCCTGAAGGTGCTGACTCTCACTGGGGTACAGTTCCTGAAGGTGCTGACTCTCACTGGGGTACAGTTCCTGAAGGTGCTGACTCTCACTGGGGTACAGTTCCTGAAGATGTTGACTCTCACTGGGGTACTGTTCCTGAAGGTGCTGACTCTCACTGGGGTACAGATCCTGAAGGGGCTGACTCTCACTGGGGTACAGTTCCTCAAGGTGCTGACTCTCACTGGGGTACAGTTCCTGAAGGTGCTGACTCTCACTGGGGTACAGTTCCTGAAGGTGCTGACTCTCACTGGGGTACAGTCCCTGAAGGTGCTGACACTCACTGGGGTACAGTTCCTGAAGGTGCTGACTCTCACTGGGGTACGGTTCCTGAAGGTGCTGACTCTCACTGGGGTAGAGTTCCTGAAGGTGCTGACTCTCACTGGGGTACAGCTCCTGAGGGTGCTGACTCTCACTGGTGTACTGTTCCTGAGGGTGCTGACTCTCACTGGGGTACAGTTCCTGAGGGTGCTGACTCTCACTGGGGTACAGTTCCTCAAGGTGCTGACTCTCACTGGGGTACTGTTCCTGAGGGTGCTGACTCTCACTGGGGTACAGTTCCTGAGGGTGCTGACTCTTAGTGGGGTACAGTGCCTGAAGGTGCTGACTCTCACTGGGGTACAGTTCCTGAAGGTGCTGACTCTCACTGGGGTGCAGTTCCTGAAGGTGCTGACTCTCACTGGGGTACAGTTCCTGACGGTGCTGACTCTTAATTGGGTACAGATCCTGAAGGTGCTGACTCTCATTGGGGTACAGTTCCTGAAGGTGCTGACTCTCACTGGGGTACAGTTCCTGAAGGTGCTGACTCTCACTGGGGTAGAGTTCCTGAAGGTGCTGACTCTCACTGGGGTACAGTTCCTGAAGGTGCTGACTCTCACTGGGGTACAGTTCCTGAAGGTGCTGACTCTCACTGGGGTACAGTTCCTGAAGGTGCTGACTCTCACTGGGGTGCTGTTCCTGAAGGTGCTGACTCTCACTGGGGTACAGATCCTGAAGGTGCTGACTCTCACTGGGGTACAGTTCCTGAAGGTGCTGACTCTCACTGGGGTACAGTTCCTGAAGGTGCTGACTCTCACTGGGGTACAGTTCCTGAAGGTGCTGACTCTCACTGGGGTACAGTTCCTGAAGGTGCTGACTCTCACTGGGGTACAGTTCCTGAAGGTGCTGACTCTCACTGGGGTACAGTTCCTGAAGGTGCTGACTCTCACTGGGGTAGAGTTCCTGAAGGTGCTGACTCTCACTGGGGTACAGTTCCTGAGGGTGCTGACTCTCACTGGGGTACAGTTCCTGAGGGTGCTGACTCTCACTGGGGTACAGTTCCTCAAGGTGCTGACTCTCACTGGGGTACTGTTCCTGAGGGTGCTGACTCTCACTGGGGTACAGTTCCTGAGGGTGCTGACTCTCAGTGGGGTACAGATCCTGAAGGTGCTGACTCTCACTGGGGTACTGTTCCTGAAGGTGCTGACTTTCACTGGGGTACAGTGCCTGAAGGTGCTGACTCTCACTGGGGTACAGTTCCTGAAGGTGCTGACTCTCACTGGGGTACAGTTCCTGAAGGTGCTGACTCTCACTGGGGTACAGTTCCTGACGGTGCTGACTCTTAATTGGGTACAGATCCTGAAGGTGCTGACTCTCATTGGGGTACAGTTCCTGAAGGTGCTGACTCTCACTGGGGTAGAGTTCCTGAAGGTGCTGACTCTCACTGGGGTACAGTTCCTGAAGGTGCTGACTCTCACTGGGGTACAGTTCCTGAAGGTGCTGACTCTCACTGGGGTACAGTTCCTGAAGGTGCTGACTCTCACTGGGGTGCAGTTCCTGAAGGTGCTGACTCTCACTGGGGTACAGTTCCTGAAGGTGCTGACTCTCACTGGGGTACAGTTCCTGAAGGTGCTGACTCTCACTGGGGTACAGTTCCTGAGGGTGCTGACTCTCACTGGGATACAGTTCCGGACGGTGCTGACTCTCACTGGGGTACAGTTCCTGAGGGTGCTGACTCTCACTGGGGTACAGTTCCTGATGGTGCTGACTCTCACTGGGGTACAGTTCCTGAAGGTGCTGACTCTCACTGGGGTACAGTTCCCGAGAGTGCTGACTCTCACTGGGGTACTGTTCCTGAAGGTGCTGACTCTCACTGGGGTAGAGTTCCTGAAGGTGCTGACTCTCACTGGGGTACAGTTCCTGACGGTGCTGACTCTCACTGGGGTACAGTTCCTGAAGGTGCTGACTCTCACTGGGGTACAGTTCCTGAAGCTGCTGACTCTCACTGGGGTACAATTCCTGAAGGTGCTGACTCTCACTGGGGTACAGTTCCTGAAGGTGCTGACTCTCACTGGGGTACAGTTCCTGAAGATGCTGACTCTCACTGGGGTACAGTTCCTGAAGGTGCTGACTCTCACTGGGGTACAGTTCCTG
>NC_140990.1:103887392-103986508 GCF_052327205.1 Somniosus microcephalus | reverse complement strand
CAAACGACTTAACTCTCGTCAAGCTCGCTGGGCACTGTTTTTTAATCGTTTTGACTTTGTCCTGTCATATCGTCCTGGTTCCAAGAATCTCAAGCCTGATGCTCTCTCCAGGCAATTTGATCCACCCGAGCGGGAGAGACAACCTGAACCTATTATTTCTACTTCTCGAATTGTAGCACCGGTTTGCTGGGGAATCGAGACGCTGGTCAGAAAGGCGCAACAGAGGGAGGCAGATCCTGGCAACGGCCCACCCGGTCGCCTTTTTGTCCCCAACACGACTCGCTCACAAGTCCTGCAGTGGGGGCATTCGTCGCGACTCACCGGTCATCCAGGCGCATCCAGGACGCTGGAGTTTCTTCGCAGAAGGTTCTGGTGGCCCACCATGGAAAAGGACGTAAAGGCGTTCGTGGCAGCTTGTGCCATTTGTGCACGAAACAAGAACCCTCGATCTCGCCCCCAGGGGTTGCTGCATCCTCTCCCCATTCCCACTCGTCCCTGGTCACACCTCTCGGTGGATTTCATCACAGGCCTTCCACCATCTCAAGGCAACACTGTCATTCTGGTCATCGTAGATCGTTTCTCCAAAGCCTGTCGTTTTCTGCCCTTGCCCAAGCTTCCCTCAGCCCAAGAGACAGCCGAGCTCATGGTCCAGCATGTTTTCAGGTTATTCGGTTTGCCCCTTGACATCGTTTCTGACCGTGCTCCACAATTTGCCTCCCGGTTTTGGAGAGCCTTCTACAAGCTCATTGGAGCTACTGTCAGTCTTTCCTCGGGTTTCCATCCTCAGTCGAACGGTCAAACAGAACGGATCAACCAAGACCTGGAGACGACCCTGAGGTGTCTCGTGTCCGCTAACCCTGCGACCTGGAGTCGTCACATCGTCTGGGCTGAGTACGCGCACAACACGTTGCGCTGCTCCCCCACAGGACTGTCGCCGTTCGAGTGCCAGTTCGGTTTTCAGCCTCCACTGTTCCAGGAGCAGGAGCTCGAGGTGGGGGTTCCGTCCGCGGAGAAGTTTGTCCAGCGTTGTCGGCGGACCTGGAGGAGAGCGCGGCTGGCCTTGCAACGAGCTTCTCGACAACGGCAGATCCAGGCCAACAAGCGGCGCAGACCGGCTCCTTCATTCCGTCCTGGTCAGAGGGTCTGGCTTTTTACGCAGGATCTCCCGCTGCGAGTGGAGTCCCCGCAAGCTGGCGCCCCGTTTCATCGGCCCCTTCATGGTGTTGAGGAAGGTCAACCCGGTGTCCTACCGTCTCCAGCTACCCCGCTCCATGTGGATTCATCCTACCTTCCATGTCTCCCGGCTTCGGCCAGTGGCCAGCAGTTCCCTGGCGCCCGCCACGAGGCCTCCTCCTGCTCCCCGCATCATCGACGGCCAGCCTGCTTACACGGTCCATCGCCTGATGGACTCTCGCCGGGTTCACGGGGGTCTCAAGTTCCTGGTGGACTGGGAGGGATATGGTCCGGAGGAACGCTCTTGGGTCCCGGACCGGGACATCCTGGATCGCGATTTAGTACGGAATTTTTTTCGTCGTCACCATGGACTTTCTGGGGGAACGTCAGGGGCCGTTCCTGGGAGGGGGGGTCCTGTAAGGAATGACCCAGATTCTGCCTCGCCTCCAGAGGGCTCCATGAACTCTCTTAATTGTGTCCTTCTTTATTCATTATTGTATTCACCTGTGCATTGTTAGATACCTACTATTTAAGTGGTGTTCACTTTATGTTCATTGCTCAGTCTTGAGTTGCACTGCCTGGTGATACCTCTTGCTGGTCTGCTTGCCTGTATTCTGTACTGTTGTTATTTTGTTTATGTCAAGTAAAGTCAACCTTTGTTTTGCAACCTAACCTCTGCCTCAGTTTGCCTTACTGCAGTTGGGTCCACCGAGTTCCGGTCCTTACATCATGAAGCTCATTGAGCACTCTATCCTTCAATTTGGGTGGAATTACTACTCTGGATCCACACATCAAGGTTCCTCTGCACACTGACAGCTGTTCTCTTCTCGGCGAGAATGCTGGCAGCAGTGGTTCGCCATGTGCTGGGCCATCCCTTCACCGTTAAATCATAGACCCGTGATAGTGTCGGGTCATTCCGTGTTTCTTGTTCTATGTTTGCATTCGTCACAGGGAGACATTCGACTATGGTCGAGTGGAATAACTCCATTGGATCCACTGCAAGGTCTTCTTCTTCCACCATCGGCAACGGTAGACGTGACAATCCATCAGCATTTCCATGCTGTTTAGTTTCTTTGTACTCGATGTCATATTGGTGTGCCCCTAGGAAAAGGGACCATCTCTGCAGCCTTTGTGCTGTCATTATCGGTACGCCCTTCTGAGGGTTGAAAATGGAGACAAGAGGTTGATGATCGGTTAGTAGAGTAAATTTTTGACCGTGCAGATAGTGATTGAACTTCTTCACCCCCCCACACTAGGCTGAGGGCCTCTCTGTCAATCTGGGCGTAGTTACGCTCGGCAGAAGTTAACGAGCGTGACGCAAAAGCTATCGGCCTCTCTAGACCATCAAGGAATTTATGTGACAGTACCGCCCAAATGCCGTAGGGAGACGCATCACACGCCAGCCTGATTGGCAGTGCTGGGTTGTAGTGAGCCAATACTTCCCTTGAAGTGATTAAGTCCTTACTCTTCTGAAAAGCACGCTTACAATCATCGTTCCATTTCCATGCTATCCCCGTTCGTAGCAGGGCGTTCAGTGGGTGCAGAATTGTCGACAAATTCGGCAAAAACTTATGATAGTAATTCACCAGCCCGAGGAATTACCTCAGTTGCGACACATTTTCAGGCGCTGGGGCCTTAACAACCGCTTTAGTTTTGTCAGGGGACTTATGTAACCCCTCTTCATCAATCACGTGGCCACAACACGATATCTGTTTCTTAAAAAATTCGCACTTGGGGCGGTTGGCTCACAGCCCATGTTCCCGTAGTCTAGTGAGCACCTGTTCTAGGTTGTTAAGGTGTTCACTGTCATCTTCACCTGTTACAAGGATGTCGTCCAAGTAACACTGAGTCCCCGGAATCCCTTGCAGGACTTGTTCCATCGCTCTTTGCCATATCGCCGGAGCCGATGCTACTCCGAATACCAATCAATGATACTGGTAAAGACCTCTGTGAGTGTTTATCGTGAGATACTTCCTAGAGGACTCTGCAACCTCCATCTGCAAATATGCTTGTGCTAGGTCAATTTTTGTAAAACGCTTCCCTCCAGACAGTGAGGCGAAGATGTCTTCTATCCTTGGAAGAGGATATTGTACTGTGTGAAGGACAGGTTTCACCGTCACCTTGAAATCCCCACAGATGCGAATCTTCCTTGGCTCTCCGGATTTATTGCTTAACGTTTTCTTCATGACAGGAACGATGGGTGTCGCCCACTCGCTCCAGTTGACCTTAGACAACACACCCGCCTTCTCCAGATTCTCCAGCTCTGCCTCGACGGCTGGGCGAATTGCATATGGTACTGGTCTTGCTTTGAAAAACTTGGGAACTGCATTTTCTTCTATTTTTATCGAGGCGGTTACGCCTTTAAGCGTGCCCAGTTCTTGTTGAAATACCTCTTTGGCGCTAGCTAAGATTGTTGACAATCGTCCAGGAGTGACGTCTTCATCTTTTTTACCGTCCACCGTCATTGCTTGAATGGAATGCCAATCTAAGTTTATCTTCCTGATCCATTCCCGTCCCAATAACGGTGGTCCACCATTGGCAGTATGTAGAGATACAATTTCCGTATTTTCTTGCCATTGTATTCGACAGGCACCCTTATTTTTCCTCTGTGGTATACTTTTTGCCCCGTATACGTCGTCAAGACGATGGATGTCTCTCTCAAGGTTATGTGTGAAAATAGCCGCTCGTAGTCTCGTCGATTCATGACGGTTAGCGCTGATCCTGTATCCAATTCCATTTTAACTTGGGACCCTGCTATCGTGAGGGTGACCCAAATGGTTCGGTGATCCTCTTTTGCGATTACATTGTGAAGTTTGAGACAGCTTAGTCTCCTGTTTCCGGATTCACTATCGCTCATCTGGTCTTCGGAACTACTGTCCGTCATCTTTTGTACTTTCTTGTACGGTTCCTTAGCAGCCTTTTTGTTGTCGCTGGTCTTCTTCCCAGACCTACAAACTCGTGCAATGTGTCCAATCTTCCCGCATTGTCTGCATATTTTGTCTTTGGACCAGCAGTCCTTCTGGTCATGGTTAGTTCTGCCGCAGCGATAACATTTTGCAAATCCCCGTGTCATTTTGTGGGTGCCGTATTCCTGTGGTTTTTGTTGAATTTCTGCAGCTCCCCTGGCTGCTGCTTCATACGATACTGCCACGCTGAAAGCCTTATCTAGCGTCAGCTCTTTTTCTGAGAGTAAATTCTTCTGTGTTCCTTCACTCAGGAGTCCACAGACAAATTTGTCCCATAGAGTATCTGCCAGTCCTGCTCCAAACTGGCAGTGCTTTGATAGCTTGCGTAGTTCCGTAAGATACTCAGCATTGCTCTCATCTTTGTGCTGAGTTCTCCTGTGGAATTTAAATCTTTCTGCTATCAACAGCGGTGCAGGGTTTAAGTGTTCCTGTAGGACAGCAACAATTTCGTTAAAACTCTTCGCCTTCGGTTTGGCTGGAGTAATCAGGTCCCGCAATAGGCCGTACGTTCTAGCGCCCATTAAGTTTAGCAATATCGATGCCTTTTTCCCCTCTGCTATATCGTTTGCCTCGAAATATACCTCGACTCTTTCCACATACGTGGTCCAGTCGTCTAATGTATTATCAAAAGCAGTGATACAGCCAGTCTTCGGCATCTTGCAAAACTAAAATGGCACCTCCCGCGCTTTGCCTTCTTCCCCGATTTAACAAAATGGCGCCTCCCGCGCTTTGCCTTCTTCCCCGCTGTTAGCGCTGCTTTCCATGGTTTCTTGCGCGTATTCTTTTTCTTTTATTATTTTCCCATCGTGGAGCGGACCCTCTGGGACACTTCCCTCCCTCTTCTTAGGTCCGAACGCTGCCCGGCTTCGAAGCACCGGCCGCGCCCTGTGTGCTGCACCCTCTCTCTCTCTCTTTGCTTCCCGACTCGCTGCCCGGCCCCGTTGAAAAGCCACCCGATCGAGCTTCAGCCTGCCGTAGCCCAGGAAGGATCAGAGCACTACCTGCCACCAGCCCGATTAGCTGGGAAACCACAGACCGAGGAACCCAGCCTGGCTCTGGACAGTCTCTCCTGCAAGTTTTGAAACCGATGATTGACGGTCGACGCCCGTTTCTCGAGTTTCAATGGCCTCTTTTTTTTTTTCTTCTGGCTCCGACCTTCAACAACGTCGTCGGAGCTGCTGCTGAGTTGCAGGTAAGTTCGTTTCGTACTCGTCGCCAGTGTTAAGTCCGTGAATGATTGAGACACGGACCAGCAGGAGTGAAAACAAACAGATCTTTACTGGTGGAAGTCCATAGCAAAACTAAACAACAGAGGCTCTCTAGCGCCTTTTATACAGGGGTGGTCACTGCCGGTACTGCAGTCTGAGACCAGTTATTCTCTTAAAGGTACATACACAACACAAACCACCTGTCTACTCGAGTCTTTTCTGTATCACCGCCTGTACCTAAGTCCGGTGTCTAGAACCCAGGGGCGTGGGAGCGATTCGAACCGCTCACCAACAGTCAGAGGCATAATTGACTGGGCGTACGTGCCACCTCACACCACCCCTTACAGTTGCATGTAGACCTGGTTATCCTGAATGCAGCCAGCTGGCCCGGCTGCATTCAGCGCAGCCCAATTTCGGGACTAGGTCCTTGTGACTTTGGTTGCATCTCCGTTCAGCAGGTGAGTGCTGGTTACATAGACATGTCCTGAGCCATGTGTACAGATGCTAGTCCTTGGCTTCAAGCAACCAGCCCCTGACTTGTTGAGCTGGGTCATTAAGGGATTGGCAGCCTTTCCTGTTCATGAAGGCTGCTGGCTCATTGTGGAATGCTTGTTATGGCAGCAAATCCTACTGTCCTTTCCAGCTGGCTGCTGGTTTCCATGGCAAATGTAATAAAATTGTTGGCCTTGGCAAAGAGGCTGTCAGTGGCTTGCTTGATGCAGGCATGGACTGCAGACAGACTAATATGACTGATATCACCTGCCTGGAAAGAGCCCGAGGCAAAATAAAAGGAAGGTGGCAGTTACTTTCACTGTCACGGGCAATACATGGCCAGCGGGGAGAGTATGTAGCTGTAAGAGGCACCACAGGTCTGTGACAGCCTCTCTGGAGAAATGTAGTCTTCTGACACATTGCTCCTCAGAAAACTGGAGGTAGATAACTATGGGCTCATAGGTCCTGTGGCTCCGATATTAACCGGGAGGCGAGGAGGGTGCAGGGAAGAGGCGAGGAGGGAGCAGGGAAGGGGCTTTATTGCAGCATCCGGAAAATGCGGAGGCCCTGTCGAATTTAACGGCAGGACCTCATTTGAATTTTTTTTCTGTTTCCCAGCCGGCAGCCAGCCAGATTGAGAGGTTGTCGGGCAGGAAGGCCTGCGCTGGAAGACCGGAGCCGGGAAGCGGAGAGGAGGGAGGGAAGGAGAGAGAGAGATCACGGTGGGGGAGGGCAGAACTTTGGAAAAAGTCCAGCCAAGCAAATTACACAGCAATTCCAATTATCTGAGTACTTGCAGGTGGGTGTCCTTTAAATAGTGCTTGAAAATGCATTTTCTGGCCTGTATTGTCCAGTAATACTGGGTGGATCCAGCACTGCACATTACATCTGATTTTCCCCCTGAGAATGGCTTTGAGGTCTTACTGACATTATAGGACCCCAATTTGAATACTGTATGAGGCTCCCACCTGTTTCTGCGGGCACCTGAGCCACCTTTCTGAAGGTGCCCAATAAAATGGCAGCAGACGGATTGGGAGCGGGAATGATGTGCTAAGTACAGCACCATGATTTTCAGAGTGTTACTGACCTGTTCCTGCCTGTTGAAGGCAGTTAAAATTGACTCCCCCTTAAGTCTTGCAAACATGTATTTGTTTTGATGTTTACTTTCTTACCATATTACTTTGCAACATTCTGAAGGTTTATGTTGTAATAATAAAGTTCCGGCATTAACACAGACGCTAACCTTAGGTCCATTTAATACTAGTGTGCGTTGAGTGAATTCTTGTGGTCTCACTGGCAATGAAAAAAGCAAATTACCGGCACATTGTACTCCACATCAAACTACAGCTTTTTGTTGTAGTGGCCCAGCAAGGGATTCAGACAAATGTAATTTAGGAAGCTGTGACTCAGTAACAGAGAAGACAACTGTCCTTTACTGACCACAAGGTTTCTTAAGAGAAATGTGGAACAAGAGGCTTCTTCTGGTTCCCTTTACGCACCTGAGCTCAGATTCCAGTCCTTTCAGTGTCACGTTTCTAGCTGGTTGGCTCATCTCTGTTAAACAGAATACTTAATGATGAAAACTGAGTAGCTAGCCTGCTTCAGGACAATAAAGTGCATCTGTACCCATTCAGTCATGGTGCATAAATGTTCAAAGGGCACTAAACAAGTCATTTTAAAGAGCCAGCTCATTGCAATCAAAGAAGATTGAACGTCCTTGAAGCCCAGTCATTGGATTGCTTTTGAAGTTTCAGTCTGATACTAGTCTATCATCTTCAGATATAATTGACTAAATGTATCTGGAGCAGTGCGTCAGATCAGACAGCTACACCTTTACTTGAGGAAAAAAAAACATTTTCATCGAAGGACATCCTGGAAATAGACACATCACTGCTGGCATGAAAAGTTGTCCCAAGAATTTGATGTCTTCTGTTTTTATTTCAGATTTCCAGCATCCGCAGTATTTTGCTTTTCTAGACTGAAAGCCTTCTATTTCAGCTGGAAGGTGTGGGAGTTCCTGCGACTTTTTCTTTTGAGCCAATTTAATCTCTGATGGATCAAATATGAACCAACTGTTTTTTTAATAGGTTTATAGTGAGTAGATTCAAAGAGGCTATTTTTAATAGTTATTGTTATTAAAGGCATTCTATATCTGTCCCTAGGCAATGGTCTTGTTGTCTAAGCCACTCTGTGGCCGTGAGTCTTTAGAAGATATTAAATGTCACCAGACAGTCAAGTAGCCCCCATTGAAGTCAATATTCACTTTCACACTGGCCAGTTAACAGTATTCATTCAGACGGCAGGATATTTCTACCCTGCTAGCAATGTGCGTGCCTGTTTAGAATCTGCTATTGAAAATCAATTTCCTTGTCTGAACTGGAGGGTGACACATTTAAGCATAGTTAATTAAAAATGGATTCAAACATGAAAACATATTTAATGGAAATAATGTGTTTTGTTTTACAGCTCTGAAAGGGCTCTCTATGTATTTGTTAATATTTCGAGAATATCTGAATTTGTACACTGGGGACTATTGGAGTTCAGGGCAACTTTTCTCTTTAAAAAAACAGCAACAAGCTGTAGGATGCATACCCAGAGGCACAAAAGGCCCTTCAGGGCATGCATACCAGGATTTTGTGTAGCTCACCATAAATGACTCTACTGTAATAGTAGATGTCAGTAAGTGATTGCTGTCTGCTGCAAACGAAGGTTAAAAAAAAAGGGGGGAGAAATTGGGTGAGTAGCGCCACCTGTTAGCGCCTAAAGAGGCAGTCAGTGGCTGTAGCGCCACTGGCTGCGTCTCC
Source organism: Somniosus microcephalus (assembly GCF_052327205.1). Taxonomy (NCBI): domain Eukaryota; kingdom Metazoa; phylum Chordata; class Chondrichthyes; order Squaliformes; family Somniosidae; genus Somniosus; species Somniosus microcephalus. The sequence continues at coordinate 103,977,865 of NC_140990.1, read as the reverse complement.
GGCGATATTCAGTAGGGGCGCTAATGGTGGCGTTAGGCATTTGCGCTGCGCCGCCACCGATGATGTAATCGGTGTGCGCAGCGCCCCATTTGTGCCCCGTTCGCGATATTTGGTAGCGAACGCCGCAGTTGCGCCGCTCGCTACCCGCGCCCAGTTCACGGGGCCTTACTGTGCCGGCAGCAGTGCAAGTTAAGGTGGAGGTGCGGGGCGGCTGCTTTTTCGGCGGCCGCCTGCCAGCACCTCCGTCCCCGGCCTCCTAACACCCCCCCCGCAGCATTGCCGGCTGTTTCCCGAGAGCCCGGCACTTCTCCTTGGTGCCGGGCTCATTTGCCGGCACTCGCGAGCGGGGACCGTGCTGTTGCAGGCACCTCCCCCTTAACAGTGGGAGGAAGGCCTGCAGTACCGCAGCGTGCCGTGCCGCAGCATGTGGCGCTGCGGCACGTTGCGCTGCGATAATCAGTTTCAGCGCCCTAAGAGGGACGCTGAGCGCCTCGAGCCTCGCCCCGTCTCCCTCGAGGGGCACTGAAACTGAATATCTGGCGATCGGTATCACACCGATCGCTGCGCTAAATCCTGCGCTTAGCCGACTTTTGCGCCACTTTGGCGCCCCAACCCAATTTCTAGGTGTTTTAACATATATGCCAATTGTCAGTGTTTCACTCTGACAGTATTTTGGGGCCTGGTCAATGTGTCAGTGTTTCCTGATAACAATCAGCATGGACTAGGCCCCACTCCTCTTAATCCCATCCTTACATGAGTCTAGCTGTAAATGGGCCAAACAGGACCCATCTCTCCTTAATGCTGCTCCAAGTGACTCTGGCACTGTTTCCTCTGGCAGAGCTAAGTTTGGCTGACTGGGGGGTGTGCAGAGGGGTCAAGCTCAAGAACTGGACACTGCTGACTTACCTAGGGCAAAAGCTGAGCCGAGGACCGTACAGACCTACAGGTCAAAGCTGGAGGCCAAAGGCTGGTTGACAGAGGTTCCATGTGTAACATGTGGATTTCCCTTTCAGGCTTCCATGTACTTACATTTTTTCCTCTAGTGCAAACAAGTAACTTGCAGCTTGAGTTGAAAAGCCGAACATGAAATAGGCTTATAAATCAGAGCCATTCTTGATTTGTCACTTTTTCGAGGGCTATGTGTGATATTTGAAGCTGTTGGTCAGCTTTTGTTAGTTTTGTAGGTGTCTGTTTGTGGAACGCAAATATTTACATAATGGCCTGCTGACTTTCCACTGAGCAGATGAGCTAGAATTTTTTGAGGTTTAGGCATATCAATTTACTTGGAACTGATTGAAACAATAGTAATTTATCAGCAAATTAGAGTTATTAGAAAAGATAAGTTTGTTGTGTAAATTGAATGGACTCCGAACATATGACATGGCAATATTAAAATTAAAAATCCCAGGGACAGGAAGTGGATACTCAAAGATGCTAGTTGTTTAATCTCTGCAACATTTTTAACAACTGGGAGTTTAAAGCTGTCCTTGGAGCAATAAATCAGACCACTGCCAGGCCACCAGCGCCATTATTTTGAAGTCTATGTGGCAGTGGTGTGCAGACTGGTTTAAATGCTGTGATATCATGATCACCATTGATTTTAATGGAGGGGTGGAGCTATGATAATTATCTTCTAACTGTTTTAAGCGAAGGTAATGGCGAAGCGGCGCAAGAGTCCCAAGAAAATATGGAGTGGCATAATTAATGGCGTAAGCCACTTACTCCATAATTTCCTTTCTTTTGCATCATTCAAGTGTCATTATGACATAGATTCATCATTACAATGGCACAAGTGGCCAGGATATCGGGTTGACTATATATATATATCTATATCCTTTAAAATACTTTAAAAATGAGTGGCTGAATGATGGAAAATGCAGGTGCTAGAGTCCATAATGCAGGATGAAATTAGTGACCACTTAGAAACATAGGAGGCAAATTTCCACAGAACTTCTCCCACTCGACCGCCGTTACTTTGGTAAAAGAGCCACAGAAGCCCCAGGAAAACAGTTTAAACGTTGATGAGTGCGCTACAGAGGGTTGGCTTGGTTGTGAACATTGTTTATGCTGTTTTTTCCGGGGTTTCCAAAGTTCTTCCTCCAAAGTTACAGTGAACGAGTGGATGAGCCCCCGCGGATATTCACTGCCCCGAGATCTTTAAATATTGGAGTGGAGGTAGAAAAGCTCATGAAAAAGACAAAGGGGATTCTGGGTTTTATATGTGGGGGCATTGAATACAAAAACAAGAAAGTGATTTTGAATTTGTACAAGTTCTGTCTGCCCTATTAGTCATTGAAAAGACACAGCAAAGATTAAGTAAAAGGACACTGGGAATGAATGGTTACAGTTACAAAGAAAGAACTTAAAATGTGGGCCTTTATTCACCTAAACAAAAGAGGAGCTAATAAAGATTTTCAAAATTATGAAAGGTTTGCGAGAATAATGAAAGATTGTTTAAGCTGATTGTCAAATTAGTAATAAGGAAAGATATAATCAGGATTCTCATTGCAACAGTGAAGAGGTAAGTTAGAAGAATCTACTCCACAAAAAGAGTTTTGGGAAAATGGAATGCTTTACCACTGGTCGATATTGAGGCAGAGACTATGGGATCATTTTCTGATTATGCGCAAAGCAGCATACCCATGATTTTCCATTATGGGCTGAGGTTTCCCACCACCAGGATGTACTTAGAAAATGATCTGCTATATAACATTGTTAAAGGGAATTGGGTAAGTATTTAAAAAGGAAGAATAGAAAAGAATATAGAGGAACAGCAGGGAAGAGCGAGCAGCAGGTGCATTGGGCCAAACTGTGCAGCAATTTATATGGTTCTAATTCCCCTGCTGTGATGGTATCATAAATACTAAATGCCAGGGTCGAAGATGAAGCCCAGTAAGATCTGAATCGTTCTTCTGAGTACATAGAGGCTGCTGCGCTTAAAAAGTTGCTCAATTGAGATTTTTTTAGTACAAAAAGCAACTTTGCTTGTTCAGGCATAGACTGTATTAATTAGTTGCAGTTTAAATATGTCTAGATGCATACACTTGAATGATAATTAAGTTCATTATCTCACATTTAAGAAAATAGGCTTCCATTACCATGAATAGGGTGGGTGGGTGGATTTTGGCTTTAAAGAAATAAAACACTCAAATGGGCTACAATAGGTCAAGTAGATTCTATTTTTCTGAAGTAAAATTCTGTCACATATTTGTGTAGAATGTAATGATGTAATTTCACCAAATGATGTGATGTTTTAGCCTACAGACCTCTCTATGGATTCTTGCCAGAAAGAACCCTTGAGCAGTGTGGAAAAGACATTTGCCCATTCTTCACTGCTTCACACAGACGGTGTAGCAAAGACTAATGAAAAGCTCTGTGGGGTGGCGGAATGCAGCTGGGATTTGGTGTCTGAGATGAGTGTCTAATACTTTGGCAATCTAGCTGCAGGCCACTCCGTACCTTGACAATAAACTCAAAATGATTAGCAGGTCAACATTACGGTACATGAAGAAAAATGTCTGCCAGCATAACTGAGGACAAGGATGTGTGAGTAATTGGTGAAAGCTAATCTTGGACTGTGTTACTTATGAATATTCCATGAATTGGGGTTTATTACCATGATGACAGTGACATATCATTACTAGAAATGCCTCATTAAAATGATTTCTCTGGCTCAGGGAAAAGCTCCATATAGTCAATAGAAAAGGTCATACCTTAATAAGATGGACCCTGGTAACCCCTGTACTGATGGTATCCGTGAGTTTGTAATAATGAGGGTTGACTGGATAAAGTACCTCCAAGAATCCAGCATCAGATATTAAGTTTCTTGAAGGTGCAATGTTTAGTCCAATGAAACAATCTGTCCACCTAGTAACAACTGAGGTAATCAAACTTGCATAACTTGAATGCTGTGCCCCTAAATTCTTTGACATCTGACTGTCTCAGAAATCCCTTAAAAAACAATTTTGGCTCCTTTGTAGCAGTGAGACTATAAAACTCCAGTAGACTAAACACAATGTTGACCTGTTTTCTTCTCTTTTTGGAGCTGTAATTTTCCAGCATTTTTAGTTTAAATTTCAGAATTGATCTGCAGGCTTTCAGCAGTGTCCATTTCTCCTGATTTCTTGCCTTTTCCATGGGTGAGGCTTTCACTGTCTTCACTCTTTGTATGTCCGCTATTTCTTTATTGTCTATTAATTTCTTTCGTGCCCCTTCTAACAGTCATTCACTAATATTTTCTCTCTGTGTTTGCTTGTTTTTTTCCTGCCCCTCACCTTTTTTTCTGATTCTATTAGAATGTTTGTCCAACTTTCATTTTTCAGTTCTGCAGAAAGATACAGTCCAAACATTAACCTGTCTGTTGTCTGCACAGATGCTGACTAACCTGCTGTAATTTTCCAGTATTTTCTGCATTTCTTTAACATTATTTTGTTAGGTTATTTTGCGCTATTTGCAAAAAGGAAAAGTTTATCTGTTTTTTAAATTTGATTCTATCTTTATGTTTCTTATGAAAATGCAAATAAAAGCTTTTTCTTAAATTTACAAAATCATCTACATGCTTTGTGGTTACCTTTGGTCTTAGGACATCTATCTTATAAACCTATAACATTGAATAAATATATATAAATATATCTTAGCATGTGAAAAGATAACATAACAATGGGAGTCACATACCGCAGTGTGTTGATGAGACCTGTATACGAATCACTGAAAGTTAACATGCAGGTACAGCAAGCAATTAGGAAAGCAAATGGTATGTTGGCCTTTATTACAAGAGGATTTAAGTATAAGAGTAAAGAAGTCTTACTGCAATTTTATAGGGACCTGGTGAGACCACACCTGGAGTATTGTTTACAGTTTTGGTCTCCTTACCTAAGGAAGGATATACTTGCCATAGAGGGAGTGCAACGAACGTTCACCAGATGGATTCCTGGGATGGGGAACTGTCCTATTAGGAGAGATTGAGTAGACTAGGCCTATATTCTCTAGAGTTTAAAAGAATTAGAGGTGATCTCATTGAAACATACAAAATTCTTATAGAGCTTGACAGGGGAGATGCAGGGAAGATGTTTCCCCTGGCTGGGGAGTCTAGAACCAGGGGTCACGGTCTCAGAATAAGGGGTTGGCCATTTGGGACTGAGATGAGGAGAAATTTCTTCACTCAGAGAGTGGTGAATCTTTGGAATTCTCTACCCCAGAGGGCTGTGGATGCTCAGTCATTGAGTATATTCAAGACAGAGATCAACACATTTTTGGATATTAAGCAAATCAAAGGATATGGGGATAATGCAGGAAAGTGGAGAGAGGTAGAAGATCAGCTATGATCTTATTTAATGGCGGAGCAGGCACAAGGGGCCGAATGGCCTACTCCTGCTCCTAATTCTTATGTTCTTATTTCTTTAAAGCATTCCTGTCCACTGCCTGTAAATATGCTCAGAGAAGAGGCCGATTGTGCTGAGAGTATACACTTTTCATTACCCGCTCCAGAGCACAGTGACAAGACAAGAGCATGATCTCTCACCTAAATTATGTTCACAGCTGTCTAGTTTCCACTCAAATTACTCAAATCTCAGCTGTGGTTGATGGCTCATCCTTTTACTCTTAGCCTGTTATTTTAGGAGTTCCCCAGGCCTTCTTTATATCAATAAATAATCTCCTTCACTCATTATCAAATCTATCTATTTCTTTTCTGTTGTTTCCACTCTATATTCCTTCATATATTCTCAACACTCACAACCTCCAGTCCGTTCACAATACAATGGTTGAACCACTGGGGTAGATTTTTGTCTTTAGCACCTGGGAGCAAAGGATTACCTGTGGGGAAATGAGGAGCGGAGAATTGGGCCTGGAGGATCGTGTACCTGTAATGAACTATGCCTGATTTTCCTTCTGCTTAAATTCATAGAAGAAAAATCAGATGGGCTCCATTACAGGTGTGCAATCCTCCTTGGCCAATTTTGCTCTTCTTGCTGCACCCAAGTTGATTCTTTACACCTTGGTGCTTAAAGATGAAATACTACCCCTCTATGTCTTGCTGATCTTTGTGTCCTTTTTGGGGCCTTTTTTCCTTTCTTTCAAATTTTCAAAGAATAATGGAGGAAAATCCATCCGTAAATGTACAAAACAAAAGAGCTGAACTAACAGAGTTTAGCTGTGGCTAAACTGAGTTTCCCAACACTGCTCAGTTAGCTGATTTCAGCCAAGTTGGCAATAGTTGAGGCCCTAAAATTGACTTCAATGTCCCTGTGCTAAGGAAGGGAAAAATCAGCCTGGGTTCCTGCTCCTGATCCTATTCAGTGAGCTATGTTAGAAAATGTGCTCTGTGGATGACCAGTGAGTACAGGATCAGCCTCTGCTGTAACGCCCTCCCCAGTAAAATAATCTGCTGGCAGTCATTGTGTAGGTTTACCTGCAACTTTTTTGCTGCAAATGATTAGTTCAGTCCTGTCATGATTAGATATAATGGCCTAGAAATTCAGTGTAGCCACGTTTGGGGCGCTACAGTCGGGCGGCCGCTAAAGTTTGCGCCCGGCGCAAGTTCGCGCCACCTTCGCCGATATTCAGTTGCATCGCCCAAGAGGTTGCTGCTGCGCTAAAACAGGCGATGCACGACTATCATTAGGCGCTAAGCCGGCGGCTCGGGGCGATACCCCCGAGGGCGGGCGCAGCGCAGGTGCGGCAAGTTGCTGATTGACGGCAGACACTCTGGCGCCAGTCAGCTCTTAAAGGGGGAGGGTGGATTTGTTTGCCTGCCACGCCCTGCACACTGCAGCCCTGAAGCTAGGCCTGACCACTTCTGCTTCATCTGTGCAACGCCCAGGGCTATGGAGAAGGTCAGGGAGAGAGCGCAGCACTTCAGCGACGGTGACCTGAGGGTGCTGGTTGGCGCAGTGGAGCGCAGGCGCCATGTTCTGTTCCCTGAAGGTGGCAGGAGGCCGCTGCCCAGCGCCTATCGTAAAGCCTGGAGGGAGGTTTCATACAGGGTGACCTCCAACAGCGTGGTTGCCAGGACTCCTGTGCAATGCCGGAAAAAGTTCAACGACCTCACTCGGGTTGTCAGGGTGAGTACCCTTTCCAGTGTCCTCCTCATCCCTGCATGTGCACCTCACTTTATGGGCAAAGGGACCTGAAAGCCCTAATGGCCAGCCCTCATCCAGCAGCTGTGGGACTGTCATGAAAATCACTTGCACATTCAGCACTTTACACACTGTACAAGCTATTCAACCATGGGAGGCAGTACAGCCAAGATCAGGGCTTCACACTGTCAGGGCTAGTCCACCATGGGAGGCAGTGCAGACAAGATCAGGGCTTCACACTGTCAGGGCTAGTCCACCATGGGAGGCAGTGCAGACAAGGTCAGGGCTTCACACTGTCAGGGCTAGTCCACCATGGGAGGCAGTGCAGACAAGATCAGGGCTTCACACTGTACTTAGAGGCCGTCCTTTCTCTTGCAGGCCAAGGTGGCGCACAACAGGAGGAACCAGCGTGAGACCGGGGGAGGCCGTCCTGACCTCAAAGAGCTCTCCGACCTCAACCAGCATGTGGAGCGCATTATGGCAGGCCGGCTGATTGGCCCCGTCGCCAGTGGAGATGCCGACCCTGTTCTGGGCCCCAATGGTAAGGGCATCACCTTTTTGACCTCTCTCTTTCCACTTGCGCCTCAGAACAGCATCCTTTGCCACTGTCCGACCAATGCAGTGCATGGCAGCACTCATGCCTCCCTCGCTGCCGCCCTGTCCTCACTCTAAAGCAACTCTTGTGCCTCCCTGCTTTCAGATGCTGAATCGCCAGGTGAGGAGGCGGGCCCTCAAGCTGCCACTGTCAGTGATTCAGAATTCGAGGAGGAGGAAGAGGAAGCTGGCCCATCAGTGCCACCCTCAGCCGAGGCAGCCCATGGCGATGATGGGGACACGTTTTCCTGGAGGGGAGCCGGGGGGAAGGGTCGGAGGAGAGTGAAGCTCCGGGGCCCAGCGGCCTGCAGCAATGCGGGAGGGGTGGGGAAGCTCGGCGGACTTCTCCCCGGAGGGTGAGTGCGGCCTCCAGTCCTGCGACGGTGAGCGCAGAGGAGGTGCCGCTCCTAGAGGAAATGGCTGTCCAGGCTGAGCGCAGGCACACTGAGCTCATGGCTGCAGTGGCAAGCATGCCTGACTCCATAGAGTCTCTGTCAAGGAGTGTGCAGGAATTCGGAGCAGCACAGGCCAGGAGTCTGCAGGACTTCACGGCAGCACAGGCGGCTTCGAGCCAAGTGCTCAGTCGTGCCGTCCATTCACTGGCTGGTGTCATGCGGACACAGACCAGGGCCAAATGGGCACTAACTGCTGCCACCCTCGCTGGATCGGCCAGGCATCGCCAGGGCACTCGCTGTGCAGCAGCAGCCCAGCAGTCTGTTCTTCAGCAGTTTGCTGCGCATGCTGCAGTGCTGGCCCGTGCGAGTGCCAATGTCTCAGGCGACCAGGGAGTACCTGTGATCTGTCAGGTTGGCACCATTCCTGCAGCCGACACTGCCACTCCTCCATTGCAGCTGCCACCAGCCACTGGACAGACTGCTGCCGCCCAAGCAGAGTTGGAGCAGTCAGCAGCCGGCCCCTCCAGGGCCAGAGCTGGTCCAGGCCGACCCCCAAGGGCATCTGCCGTCTCGCCATCTGACCCTCAGCAGCCTTCCCCCAGCCTTGCTGCAACCACTGGGGTCCCATTGAGGAGGAGTTGCAGGGCGGGCAGGGGCCAGTCACGGATGCGAAAGGCATCACCCTCGCAGGGCAAAAAGTAGAAGGTCTGGCCAAATGCTTTGTGTTTGTTGAAAGGCCGAGACTGGTGTATTTCTTCTTTTTGAAAGGCCGAGACTGTTCATTTTGTGTTTTTTGAGGGGGCTTCTCTCCATTAGTTTGTAATGTGGGAAGGGCAGAGGTTTCCAAGTAATAAATGTTCTTAAATCGCACTGTCCATGCTTTATTTTGCAAGTCCTGGTTGCCCTGCTCGGCTGAGGGCTTCTGGAGCAGCTACATTCATCTGGTGACATTGGCACAAGCCATTCCCTGAGAGGGGGCCTAGAACCGACGTTCAATAAGCCGCCGACGGGCGGCCCTTGCACTTTCTGCCACCCTCCTGTGCTGGCCCTCCTCCTCCTCCTCCTCCTCCTCCTCCTCCTCAGGTGGTCCTCCAATCTCTGGTGGCAGGGGCTGAGTCCTGCGGATAGCCAGGTTGTGCAGCATGCAGCCCACGACCACGAAATGGGAGGCTCGCTCCGGCGAATATTGTAGGGCTCCTCCGGAACGATCCAGACAGCGGAACCATTGCTTCAGGACGCCGATTGTTTGCTCAATGATGTTCCTGGTTGCTTGATGGCTGTCATTGTATCCCTCTCCAGCAGGGGTGCTGGGCGCACGGAGCGGGGTCATCAGCCAGGTGCACAAAGGATAGCCTTTGTCCCCGAGAAGCCATCCTCGTGGGTGAGGCTGGGCCTGGAACATGTCTGCCACAGAAGTCTGGCGCAGGATGAAGGCATCGTGGCTGCTGCCTGGAAAGCGGGCATTGACAGCTAGTATGAGCTGCCTGTGGTCACACACCAACTGCACGTTGAGCGAATGGTAGCCCTTCCGGTTGTGGTAATCCTCGGCATTCTCTAGAGGTGCCCACAAAGCCACATGCGTGCAGTCAATGGCGCCCTGCACCATGGGGAAGCCCGCTAATGCTGCAAAGCCCATTGCACGCTGTTGCTGCTTGACAAGGGCCATGGAGAAGGAGATGAACTGACGTCTCCTTCTGAAAAGGGCATTGGTTACCTGGCAGATGCAGCAATGCACGGCAAACTGGGAGATGTTGGAAATGTCCCCAGTAGCGGATTGGAAGGAGCCGGTGGCATAGAAGTTGAGAGACACCGTCACCTTCACTGCCACCGACAGAGGCGTCCTGCTCCTCAGATGTGGCTGCAGATCTCCACGAAGCAGGTGGCAGATGTCAGTGACCACCGCCCTTCTGAATCGCAGCCTCCGAATACACTGCTCGTCAGACATGTTCAGATATGAGAACTGCTGGCGGTATACCCTGGGTGGGTAAGGCCTCCTTCGCCGACGCCTGTTGCCCCCTCTCCATCTGGCCATGACTGCCACTCTCTCACGGCGTCTGGTAGCCCTTTGAATGCAATGGAGAAGGCCAACGTTTGCACCCATTGCAGCCCCCATTATATGTTTGCAATCAATGATATGACACTGAAGGTAAAGACAAGTGCAAAGCTGTGGCCTGAAGCCACAAGTACCTGTGCGAGTGTTGAGCGAAACCAGAAAGCTCTCTACCTTTGTCTCTCTGCAAAGATCCGTCTCTCACAAAGAAGGAGTGTTGCAAAATGGCTGCCTTTTCTACTGCAGGAGGAGTGCCCTTTAATTTGCGTCCCCCGCGCCCCGCATCGACTGAGAACCGTTCCCCTCTACCAGTCGCTAGGGGCGCCAGGCGCACAATAGGCCGGCGCCACTGAATTTCTGGTTTGGGGCGAACAAAGGGCGTTGCACGATGAAATGACGTCAGGATCTGCGCGCGCAGCTGAGCGCGCGCAAAGGCTTTGCGCCGCCGCTAAATCTTTACTGAAGTTGGGGAGAGGCGCAGATCGCGCTGCGCCCGGCCGCTAGCCGCCTAGCGCCCAACATCTCCTCCTCCTAAGGCGCTAGCGGCTGGCGCAAACAACTGAATTTCTAGGCCAATTTGTTTTCTATTGTGTGCTCCACTCATTTCTATACCTGTGACTAAATCCTAAAACCCTAAAACCTAATGGGGGAAAAATTCAGTTGGTTTGCGCCTCCTGTTGGCGCCTTAAGAGGGCGGTAATGGGGCACATAGCAACTAGCGCCCGTGCGCGGTGATGTTTGCGCCGCTCACGAAATTAACTAGACATTTTGTGGCAGGGCTAAACTCTACTGCCATGATCTCCTGCGCCGGCAGATCGTGACGTCAGTCGAGTGTGCAACACCCCGGTAGCGCGCCGGACTGGATATTGAGTGGCGCCCCCTGCCTTACTGCCTGCCGCTAGCAGCGACAGGTTGAGGGGAGCATTTTGCAGTCAGGAAGGGACTTGGGGAGCGCTATTTAAAGGCGACCGCTTCCTGCCTTTTTTTGTTGGTGACATTTTTGCACCATGCATTCTGAGAGAGAGAGAGAGAGAGAGAGAGAGAGAGACAGGCTTCTGGAGAGATTCAACGCTGTGTGAAGGAGTTTTGGGTACTGAGCAGCAATTTGCAGGTTCACTTTGATTTGCCCTTCCTTATATCGATTTAGAAGAGAATGTGGGGGCTGCACTCTGAGCTCTTCCCATGGGTCTCTCCATTGTTCTTTCCAGCAGATTTGATGTACAGGTCTCTCCATGCCGAGATTCAAGGCTGCAATGAGCAGGATGTGGATGGAGAGCAAGATGAACCCTCTCCTTTAAGAACTGGCCGGCGCCATTGTGTCTGTGTTCCATTGCTGACTGACATCACATGAGCTCCGCCAGTGCTCTGAGTTAGCGCCTCGCTCCTCAAGGCAGGTGTGAAGCGCCTGATTTAGTGCTCCAATCACCTCCAGGGGTGCTAAAAGCCAAGTTTGCAGTCAGAGGCGATAATTAGCGCCAGGTGCTAATCTTTGTGCCCGGCCGATAATCGCGCCCCAAACGGGGTGATACTGAATTTTCCCAACGTGTTCAGACAAGGAAGTGGGAAAATGAATACGGTGCTTTCAAATTTTTATAAAGACCATTTTTCATGAGAAACACATTTCACTTGCAGAGGGCCAGCATGGCGGCAAAGGTTCCTGTTTCAAGTAATTCAGGGAAACATATGCAGACAGGAGAAGCTCAAATAGGAAAAAGAACAGTTAGTTTCCTCTAATGCCTTTAACTTGTAAGTATAATTGTGCCACTGGGGGGAATTTTAACCCCCCAAAATGGGTGGGTTTGGGTCGGGAGGGGTGTTAAAATGTTGAAATTCTCAAACCTGAATCCAAACTGCCTCAAACCTGCCCAATTCCAAATTTTAATAGTGGCAGCTGTAGGGGGTGGTGTGTGCCCAGTCAGCTTCACCTCTGACTGTTGGTGAGCGATTCGAATCGCTCCCATATCCCTGGGTTCCAGACACCGGACTTAGGTACAGGCGGTGATACAGAAAATCGAGTAGACAAGTGGTTTGGTGCAAGAAAACCGCAAATTTTATTAAAGGCACAATAACACAATCTTACTGAGAATTACTGAAATAATTACAGGCATAAACAATTACATTTATATGGGAATTGGGTACACACGGCCCATCAAGGGAAACGAATACATTAAAAATCCCCTTATCCTTATCCCACCCCAATACCTAACTAGATTAAGCTATGAGGAGCCAGGAATTCATGCTCACCAATTCGAAACCTGTTGCTTTAACTGGTTGGGGGATTTGAGGTTCACTCTTGTTGTCCTTTGGGGTTCGTCGTCATCATGTGGTCACAGGGCGCGGCGATGGAGTTGTTTGTGCGAAGCACCCTCCTTTTCTTCCGTTAACGTCTTCGTTGCGTACTTTGTCGCGATGGGTCCTATTCTTCTTCGGGTGGTTGCCGATGGTATTACTGCGGTTGGGGTTCGGTTGGCGGTTTTTACTATTAACGATTTTCCTACCCAAGCTTCGAACACCAGTTTATTCTTAATTGGGCTTTACTGTCCATGCATCAAATGCCAGCTTATAACTAGGCCGTTTGTCTTGATTTCACTATCCATGCATGCTTCGAACGGCAACTTATTCATCAAACGCCAGCTTATAACTAGGTCATTTGTCCCCAACGCGTCTTTCCGCTGCCCTTCTCTGCCTTTACCGGTTTTACCGTTTTTCTCATCTCGTCTCATCTGTTTGTGGCCCTGTGTGTCCTGTGTGTCTTCGAATTCGGGTCTCGTTCTCCTCCCACGTTTAGCCCCGGTGTAGCAATGGGCGTCCTTGGTGTCGAGCGGTGTGGGGAGGGAGAAGAGGGCCCGCCACGAGGCATGAAGCGAGGGTGAGAGGCAGGAGCCCGGAGCAGGAGGCAAACGGCAAGAGCTAAGAGATAAGAGACTGATCACTACCAATGGGCCTACAATTATACCCGGTTCTTCACCCTTATCTGTGTGCCAAATCAGGTCAGTCCTTTGTCTAACTTTTGGCGGGCTCGTTTAAAATGATTACAGCCATTTACTTTAATGACTTCTGGGGCAGTTGTCTCCTGGTATAATGGCTTCGATATCCTGGCTGTTTGTCATTTATGAAACTTAATCGGGTTTCCTGGCTTGGCAGCTACCTGTGAGCTGTTACCGATTATTTATGCGAAGAGTTGATGGCTTTCAGATTAGAGCCATCCTGGCTTGATCTGTTCCAAGGTGAAGAATGCATATTCTGTGTTTACCTAGCTGTCTGGCTTTGCAAAGTCTTTCACAGATTCATGCATGTTAGGTTTCGTTTCAGGGCCTGCCTTTTTGCAGGGCCTTGCTTTTAAAATCCTGTCGGTTTTGGTCACGAGGTTACAGAAGCCATTTTGGGTACCCCTTTTTAACAACTTGTCCATACAGGGTCCCTTTATCCATAACTTTCGGGGAATGTGGGAATTTTGAGAACCCTATACGGCCAACCAACCCGCTCCCAGGAGGCCAGGCTGCTCATTTAAATATTTTAATGAAGCTGTGTGCCTTAGATTTTATCTCCATTTTAAAATTTACGCTGGCCAGCTGGGTTTCCCAGGCCTTGGGAAACCCGGCAGCTAAAGGGAGGTGAGGACTGCTTGATCTATCGCAGGTAAGTGCCTTTCTAGCACTGCTTGTGGGCCAGGAGAAGGTGCTTTCCCCTACACCACCGGCCCATCAAGCTTACCTGTAAACCACTCCCAGGATCCAACCTCCTCCCCACCCCCCGCCCCCAGTGTCCGATCTCCCCCTCCTATCCAGCCTCTGATTAGTCCCCAGCCCCCAGTCTCCAATCACCCCCGACAGCGGCCTCCAATCTCCCAGGACACCGGCCTCTGATCTCCCACTGGCCTCCGATCACACACCCACCCCACCCCTCCTCTGGCCTCTGATGTTCCCCCCTCCCCTGGCCTCTCTGATTCCCTCCCTCCCTCCTCTGCGCTCCGCTCCTCAACTGAGGCCTAGTGGGAAGGCCTACCCGCCCGACAGCCAGCCAGCCTCTCAACCTGGCTGGCCGGGAAACGGAGGCAAAAAATGTAAATCAAATTCTGCCATTAAATTCGGCAGGACCCCGAATGCAAAACTGCTCCCACCCTCCCTGGCACCCTCCCCGGCTCCCTCCCGGTAAATATTAGGGCTGATGAATCTATGGCCTAGAAATTGGGTATAGCCCCGCTTGAGGCGTTAGAACTGGCGCTGCGCAAAGTTTATAGCCAGACGAAACTTATCGCTACCTGGCGAGATATTGGGTTGCGTCGCCCCCAAAGGGGATTGAGGCGCTAACTCAGACGTTGCACGGGGCTCCTAAGGCACAAAAGTTCAGGCGCTACCCAATATCGTCGCGGACGGGCGCAGCGCAGGTGATCTCAATTACCGGAAACCACGAGACTTCCAGGCGCCGGCCGGCTCTTAAAGGGGTGGGTCAGTCAGCCTGAGCTGCTACACTCAACGCCCTGTAGGCCTCAGAATCGGCGCTCGCCCTTCTCTGGCGCAAGAAACTTGGTGAGGATGGAGAAGGTGAGGCAGAGAGCAGAGCGCTTCAGCACTGAGGCCCTGGACCACTTGGTGTCTGCAGTTGAGCGCCGTCGAGATGTTCTGTATCCTGACAATGGCAAGAAGCCGAATCAAAAGGCTTACCGGCGATCTTGGAGGGAGGTTTCTCAGAGGGTCAACTCCAACAGCTTGGCGACCAGGACCCCTGTTCAGTGCAGGAAGAAATTCAACGACCTCACTCGGGTCGTTAGGGTGAGTGTTGGTTATGCAAACTTCTGATTCCCTCCATCTGCACCTAACTTCAAGGACCCTGTTGCCATGATGCCCCAATGGCCATCTGTCAGCAAGCACCCATGGCCCTTTCTGGGCACACACATGGACATTTCACTCAAGGCCACATGTAAGGGCCCTTGCATCATGGGGGGCATGAGATGATCTCTCAAGGCCACATGTTAGGGCCCTTGCACCATGGGGGGCTTGAGATGATCTCTCAAGGCCAAATGTAAGGGCCCTTGCACCATGGGGGGCATGAGATGATCTCTCAAGGCATCGTGTAAGGGCTCTTGCACCATGGGGGGGCATGAGATGATCTCTCAAGGCATCATGTAAGGGCTCTTGCACCATGGGGGGCATGAGATGATCTCTCAAGGCATCATGTTACAGAACTTCCCCTTCTATCCCCTGCAGTCCAAGCTGGCGATGATGCGGAAGGAGCAGCGTCGAACCGGTGGCGGACCTCCACAAGTGGTCACTCTCACGGATCTCGAGGAGAAGAGTGCACCAGATTCTTGGAGGACGTCTGTCTGGTCCTGTTACCACTGCAGCTGCCGACCCCATTCTCGACAGCGAGGGTAAGTCTCTCACCTTTTGCAACTGTCTCCTTCCACTTGGTCCCCCCGCCAGCATGCTTCCTCAGTGTGCCGCAATCTGCCATGCCTTTCCGCCAACCTGTCCTTTTGCTAAAGCCACTCTTCCACCTCCCTGCTTTCAGATGATGCATCACCAACTGGGGCTCCACGCCCTGAAGCTGCCAGTGTCAGTGCCTCCGGAGGTGAGGATCAGGAGGAAGCCAGACCATCCGCTCCAATCTCAGAGGAGCATACACATGTACAGACTGGGGATAGTAGTTCCCTGGAGGGGAGTGGGGGGGGCTCTGATGATCAGGCAGTTGCCGGACCAAGCAGCATGCAGCAACGCAAGGGGGGTAGGCAAGTTCGGCCACCGTCTCCCCGGAGGGCAAGGCAGGTAGTGATGACTGCTGCACAGAGTGCAGAGGAGGTGCGTCGCCTGGCTGAAATGAGCACCCAGGCCCGGCTCAGGCACACTGAGCTGATGGCTGCAGTGGGGAGGATGCCTCAGTCAATAGATACACTGGCAAAGAGTGTGTTGGACTTCGGGGCAACAATGGAGAGGACTCTCCAGGGCTTCGGGGCAACAATGGACAGGACTCTCCAGGGCTTCGGGGCAACAATGGAGAGGTCTGTCGAGGGCTTTGGACCAACAATGGAGAGGACTGTCCAGGGCTTCGAGGCCGCTATGGAAAGAACTGTTCAGGGCTTCGGACAATCCCTGGAAAGGTCTGTCCAGGGCTTGTCCGAGGCAGTGGAGCGGTCACCACTGGCCTTGTCCGAAGCAATGGAAAGAACTGTCCAAGGCTTCTCCGAAGCACTGGCACCTGGCTCACAGGTCCTCACTGCTGCCACGCAGTCACTTGCCGGCCTCGTCCACACCCAGATTGAGGCAATGCGAACTCTCACTGCAGCCACCCTATCTGCATCAGCTAGGATCACTCCGGGCCCTTCCAGTCCCATACAAGGCCAGGAATCAGTGGAGCATGCGATTGTGGCGGATGAGCCGAGCCGGTCCCCTCAGAGAGCCAGTGTGTCGTCCGACAATGGTGCAGGTGTCCTCTCTCGGCAGGTGACCATTCCACATGCCAGCGCTGGCACGTCTGCAGTGCAGCTGCCACCACCTGCAGTGCACACTGCTTCCAGCCATGCTCAGATCAAGCATCCTGCGTCCGCACCCTCCAAGCCCAGAGATCGGCCAGGCCGTCCCTCAGGGGCTTCTGCGCTTCCAGACAGTCAGCAGGCGTCCCCCAGCCTTCCCTCAGGGGCTTCTGCGCTTCCAGACAGTCAGCAGGCGTCCCCCAGCCTTCACCCCGCCACTGGGGTTCAATTACGTAGGAGCAGCAGGGAGGGAAGGGGCCGAGCGCAAAAGAGAAGTCATTCTCCATCAAGGGGCCAGCAGTAGAGGGAGGTCCTGAGATGTTTCTTTGGCCAAACTCAAGGAGACCCTCACCTGTTGGAATTGTTGGAAATAGTTTGTTCAGTTTGGCGGCTTTGGCGAAGAGTTTACTGTTATTTTGTTTGTTATGGTTTCTGTTGACATGACGTTGTTTTGCTGTAATGAAAGACTTTTGTGACAATAAAGAGAAGTTTAAATGTGCTATGGTGTACGTGAATAATTACAGTGATGCTGGCCTTCAGATGTTTTCTAACATCCAAAGTGTGCAGCAGTTAAGACACTCATCATTCCGCCAGAGGGGCCTCGAGATGACTCCTCATGAGCCAGTGACGGATGGCCCTTCCACTTTCAGGAGCCCTTCCATCTTCCTCCTCCTGCTCCTCCTCCTCCTCGACCACATGCTCCTCCTCCTCCTCCTCCTCCGCCTGCTTCTCCAGGGTCAGAGGGAAGGTGATGAATTGACACCTTCGCCTTTAAAGGGCAGCTGTAACTTGCTGGATGCAGCAGTGGACTGCAACCTGAGAGATATTCGCGATGTCCCCAATGGCTCACTGAAAGGATCCGTTGCCATAAAAATTGAGGCCAACAGTCAGTTTAGCGGCCACCGACAGAGAGGTCATGCACCGTTGACGCGGCTGCAGATCCTCAGTAAGCAGGTGGCACAGCTCAGTAACAACGTCCATCCCGATTCGGAGCCTTCGCACACACTGCTCCTCCGACATGTCAAGGTATGACCCCTAAAGACCCTCGCAGCATACCCTCGGATTGGGCAACCTCCATTGCCCCTCCTCCTTCTGGCCAATCCCGGCCCTCTCTCCCACTGTCGTTCTGCCCCTTCATAGTGTTCGGCCAGGAGCCCGTCGCCCTCCAAAGCATCTCCCATTCCGATGCCAGTTGGTCAAAAGGCTGTTAGGTCTAGTGCTCCAACTGCTCCGGACAGGTTTGAGGGTCCCAAGCACTCTAATGCTAAAATCCAAAAACTCTGCTCCACAGTGGCTCCCCAACTCTCTCCACCAACGATCGCAATGAACAGGCCAAGTGGCTGAAGCTTCTATACTAGAGCTGTCCCCTTTAAATAGCGCCCCCCGACTCCGAGAAGGGCCTGCTAACGCTCCTTCGAACTGTCACTAATAGCGCTAGGCGTTAAGGCTCCGGGCGCCACCCAATATCCGCTCAGACGCCCCTAAAAGGCGTTGCACCGTGAAATGACGTCATTATGTGCTTGCGCTCGCGGGCGCGCGCAAACACTTAGCGCAGGCGTTAAATGTATAGTCAATATGGGAGTTGTCACTATCTTCATTGCACCCGCCCCAACATTAGGTAACGCCCCAATTTTCGGTCTCTTTAGGCGCTAACCGCTGGCGCAAACAACCGAATTTCTAGGCCTATGTATTATACATGAACTTCAACTTCAGGCTGTTCCTACCTAACATTACAATGTACACAACTGTAGCCCTGACAATTCACTCTCACTTTCAAACAATCATCTGCAATTTTTAATGCATATAATAATGGGCTGGATTTCACAAACTAGTACTCTTGGTGCAGAGCTTCTTGTGACAGGAGCAGATATCAGCAATTTATGTGCAAAGGTCAGTGTGACCTGCAGGATTTTCTGGAAGCACAAATTTAAAATTGTACCCTGTTTTGATTCAGCATCCCTGAGAGCACATATCAGAAATTCAGTCATGTTGTGCATGATCTTCCAACCATTTAAATGAAAGATCAGAAAATTGAGCTCAGCACATGCCCAAATTTCCAATATGTGCTCCTAGTAGGCGAGGCTCCTCACTGGGAGCGTAAAGTCAGAAAGATCTATTTAATTCTATTTCCACTTCATCCTTTTTTTCAATGATTCTTTTGTAATCAAACAGAATAAATGAAGGAAATAAAAACAGAGAATGTTGGAAACACTCAGCAGGGCAGGCTGCATCTGTGGAGTGAGGAACGGTTCAGAATAAAGGATGGGTTTGCACAAACCAAAGCTCATGGGGGCCTAAAGCAGCCCCTTGGATCCCTAATAATTTTGGCTGGACTACATACCCTGTACCTTTAGCACTTGGCTGAGTTTTTACCCTCATAACATGTTCCTCAGGCTGGAAGATCTGCAATAAACAAATCTCTAAACTATTTCACATAAATTAAATTAGGGTGGATGTTAGAAGTTGTTACTGTCCTATTAAAGAGTGAAACTAAATAATTAAGGCTTTTTAGAAGCAGTGTTCTCCAAGTCCTATGTTTTTAGGTAAAATTACGTATGTAATCACAATTGAAAATTCAGATGCTGGCAAGCTATGTTTGGACAGGAATATAACTCTAAAAGACGTCATCACATCTGGATAGTCTAACATTTTGGCAATAAACCATCAAACACGTAAGTTGGGCCCTGCGGTACCTCTTAACCCATTCACCCCTTTGGTGTCAGATTTCCTTTGCAAGTATACACAAGCCATCTAAGCACACAACACATGCAGGAAGGATCTTCTATTTCTTTTAGACATGTGTGTGTTTTTTTTCCTGACATCCCCTTTTTCCCTTCCTTACAATTACAAAATGATTCCAAAATCATAACCTTCTGGTTGAGTATCCAGGACTCAAATGCAAGAGCTACCAAACTTCCTTGTATTGTGTAAATTTCCAGCCCTAAACACTACAATGGCCAAAGCGAATAAATCTACAAAACCATAGAACATTCCTTCAATCACTATGTACTTCAACTGCTATCGTATTTCATTATTGTTTTATCGAATAAAATGTTTCTGTAACTTTCTCCGTTGCAAAAATGGAAGTCTGCATGTGTTGTATTATTCTTTTTTGCTACCCTGAGATCAGATTACTTGCTAAACTAATTTATAGTAATCCTTGTTTTCATTTGTGGCAATTTTCCTTTGGTTGTTACGAACCAGGCTGGCTATACAATCAACAAAGCTGGTTATGTAGAACTGACAGCTCGGGTGAATGTTCCTTTATAAGTTATGTAAGAATAATATAATTAAATGAACAATGAAACTACAGCAGAAGATGAGTGTTACATACTATGCTAATTAGTTGCCGAGTTCTATAGTATAGAGAAGGGATTTGTATTATGTAATAGGTTAAGCATATGAACATTTATGTCTCAAGAGACTAAATGAATATGCAGATTAAATATACACTTAAAATGTGAACATTTCTAGTCAGCATATGTTAGAATTATTACTTAGCAAATTATTACTGTGTATATTGCTGCTGTTGAGGGAAATTTTTAACACAAGTGCAGATACACAAATCACTAAAAGTACCACCGCAGGTTAATAAGGCCATAAAAAAAGCAAACAATGCACTGGGGTTCATTTCCAGAGGGATAGAATTGAAAAGCAGAGAAGTTAGGTTAAACTTGTATAGAACCTTGATTAGACCACACTTGGAGTACTGTGCACAGTTCTGGTCTCCATATTATAAAAAGGATAAAGATGCACTGAAGAGGGTGCAAAAAAGATTTACAAGGATGATACTAGAACTGAGAGGTTATATCTATCAGGAAAGATTGAACAGGCTGGGGCTCTTTTCTCTAGAAAAGAGAAGGCTGAGGGGTGACCTGAGAGAGGAATTTAAGATTAGGAAAAGGTTTGTTAGGGTAGATGTAGAAAAGATGTTTCCAATTGTGTGGAGACTATAAATATAAGATAGGCACTAATAAATTCAATAGGGAATTCAGGAGAAACTTCTTTACCCAGAGAGTGGTTAGAATGTGGAGCTCATGACCACAAGGAGTAGTTGAGGCAAATAGCATAGATGCATTTAAGGGAAAGCTAGTAAACACATGAGGGAGAAAGGAATATAAGGTTATGTTGATAGCGTGAAATGATGTGGAGTGGGAGGAGGCAAGTGTTAAGTCCGTGAATGATTGAGACACGAACTAGCAGGAGTGATAACAAACAGATCTTTACTGGTGGAAGGCAATAACAAAACTAAACAACAGAGGCTCTCTAGCGCCTTTTATACAGGGGTGGTCACTGCCGGTACTGCAGTCTGAGACCAGTTATTCTCTTAAAGGTACATACACAACAATTCCTCCCCTTTTAGATAAACAGTACACAACATTCATTTAACAACTAAATGATAACGAATTACAATCACAATTACTGTTGCTAGATACATTGGTTAAGTTTAAGCAATTATAAGTTCAGTCTTTGAGGAGGCTTCCTGATTCTGTCTGGATAACGCCTCTTTGGGGTATCAGGTTCTTCTGGCAATGTTGAGTCGGAATCAATGTCGTTGTTTGTTCCAATATTACCGGTTCTGTGGTAGCTGCAATTGGAACGTCGATTTCATTACCAGGTGTATCAGATCGTGGTGTGGAGTTGACGTTTTCCAGTGACTCTAGAATCTGGTCAGCATGGCGTCTTACAATGCTCTCCCCAACGTCCACGGTATACATGAGAGGTCCTTGTCGTGTACAAATCGTTCCTGGTTGCCATTTCTCAGTGCGGTAGTCCCGAGCCAAAACTGGTTGACCTATCTTAAAACTCCTGGTCGGCCTTTCATTCATATTCTGAAACTGCCTGTTCTCCACATCTCTTCGGACGTTTGGCTTAACCAAATCCAAGCGGCATCGTAGTCTTCGATTGAAGAACATCATGGCTGGAGTTTGGTTGGTAACCGCATGTGTCGCATTCCGGTAGGCAAACAAGAAGTTGTCCACCTTGTGTTGTAGGGGTATATCTTCATTACACATTGGCTTGATAGCCTTCTTGAATGTTTGGACAAACCTCTCGGCCAATCCATTAGTGGCTGGATGATATGGGGCAGATGTGTAATGCTTAACACCATTGTTCTTTAAGAACCTCCGGAACTCTTCAGACACAAACTGTGGTCCATTGTCAGAGCAAATCTGTTCAGGCAGCCCATTCCTGGCGAATATGGTTCGTAAAACTGTGATAGTTTTTTCCGTGGTGGTTGAGGACATTTTTATTACCTCTGGCCACTTTGAATGTGCATCCACCGCAATTAAAAACATCGAGTCCATGAAGGGACCAGCAAAATCAATGTGCACCCTTTGCCATGGAGATGAGGGCCACTCCCATGGATGCAGAGGAGCTGGTGGTGGGGCGTTTTGGACCTTCTGGCATCCTGTACAGCTCTTGGTCATCTCTTCGATTTCTGTATCGATTCCCGGCCACCACACAAACGCTCTGGCTAAACTCTTCATTTTTACCCCACCCAGATGACCCTCATGAAGCTCATTGAGCACGCTATCCATCAACTTAGGTGGAATTACTACTCTGGATCCACACATCAAGGTTCCTCTGCACACTGACAGCTGTTCTCTTCTCGGCGAGAATGCTGGCAGCAGTGGTTCGCTATGTGCTGGCCATCCCTTCACCGTTAAGTCATAGACCCGTGATAGTGTCGGGTCATTCCGTGTTTCCTTTTCTATGTTTGCATTCGTCACAGGGAGACATTCGACTATGGTCGAGTGGAATAACTCCATTGGATCCACTGCAAGGTCTTCTTCTTCCACCGTCGGCAACGGTAGACGTGACAATCCATCAGCATTTCCATGCTGTTTAGTTCCTTTGTACTCGATGTCATATTGGTGTGCCCCTAGGAAAAGGGACCATCTCTGCAGCCGTTGTGCTGTCATTATCGGTACGCCCTTCTGAGGGTTGAAAATGGAGACAAGAGGTTGATGATCGGTTAAGTAGAGTAAATTTTTGACCGTGCAGATAGTGATTGAACTTCTTCACCCCCCACACTAGGCTGAGGGCCTCTCTGTCAATCTGGGCATAGTTACGCTCGGCAGAAGTTAACGAGCGTGACGCAAAAGCTATCGGCCTCTCCAAACCATCAAGGAATTTATGTGACAGTACCGCCCCAATGCCGTAGGGAGATGCATCACATGCCAGCCTGATTGGCAGTGCTGGGTTGTAGTGAGCCAATACTTCCTTTGAAGTGATTAAGTCCTTACTCTTCTGAAAAGCACGCTTACAATCATCACTCCATTTCCATGCTATTCCCGTTTGTAGCAGGGCGTTCAGCGGGTGCAGAATTGTTGACAAATTCGGCAAAAACTTATGATAGTAATTCACCAACCCGAGGAATGACCTCAGTTGCGACACATTTTCAGGCGCTGGGGCCTTAACAACCGCAATGTATATTATTTTGCATATAACATGTAATTAATAATTACTTAAAATATGATGTACTAGTTAGCTGGAAGGGGAGGAATTGTGGTGTATGTGCCTTTAAGAGCAATTATGGTGTATGTGCCTTTAAGAGCCCCAGGTGTGCGTAATGCCGGTAATTGCCACTTGGGCTATATAAGCCTGTGTATTGTGTATATCCTTTAGAAACCCCCCCCAGACTTGCTTAGTAAATACCTATGAACCAACTCCTGTCTTCAGTGTCTTTATCGACACACGGACACTACAGTATTCGACAGGCACCCTTATTTTTCCTCTGGGGTATACTTTTTGCCCCTTATACGTCGTCAAGACGATGGATGTCTCTCTCAAGGGTATGTGTGAAAATAGCCGCTCGTAGTCTCGTCGATTCATGACGGTTAGCGCTGATCCTGTATCCAATTCCATTTTAACTTGGGACCCTGCTATCGTGAGAGTGACCCAAATGGTTCGGTGATCCTCTTTTGCGATTACATTGTGAAGTTTGAGACAGCTTAGTCTCCTGTTTCCGGATTCACTATCGCTCATCTGGTCTTTGGAACTACTGTCCGACATCTTTTGTACTTTCTTGTACGGTTCCTTAGTGGCCTTTTTGTTGTCGCTGGTCTTCTTCCCAGACCTACAAACTCGTGCAATGTGTCCAATCTTCCCGCATTGTCTGCATATTTTGTCTTTGGACCAGCAGTCCTTCTGGTCATGGTTAGTTCTGCCGCAGCGATAACATTTTGCAAATCCCCGTGTCATTTTGTGGGTGCCATATTCCTGTGGTTTTTGTTGAATTTCTGCAGCTCCCCTGGCTGCTGCTTCATACGATACTGCCACGCTGAAAGCCTTATCTAGCGTCAGCTCTTTTTCTGAGAGTTTCTTCTTCTGTGTTCCTTCACTCAGGAGTCCACAGACAAATTTGTCCCGTAGGGTATCTGCCAGTCCTGCTCCGAACTGGCAGTGCTTTGATAGCTTGCGTAGTTCCATAAGATACTCAGCATTGCTCTCACCTTTGTGCTGAGTTCTCCTGTGGAATTTAAATCTTTCTGCTATCAACAGCAGTGCAGGGTTTAAGTGTTCCTGTAGGACAGCAACAATTTCGTTAAAACTCTTCGCCTTCGGTTTGGCTGGAGTAATCAGGTCCCGCAATAGGCCGTACGTTCTAGCGCCCAGTAAGTTTAGCAATATCGATGCCTTTTTCGCCTCCGCTATTTCGTTTGCCTCGAAATATACCTCGACTCTTTCTCTTTCCACATACGTGGTCCAGTCCTCTAATGTGTTATCAAAAGCAGTGATACAGCCAGTCTTCGGCATCTTGCAAATCTAAAATGGCGCCTCCCGCGCTTTGCCTTCTTCCCCGATTTAACAAAATGGTGCCTCCCGCGCTTTGTCTTCTTCCCCGCTGTTGTTAACGCTGCTTTCCACGGTTTCCTGCGCGTTAAATATTGCTTCTTTTTTATTATTTTCCCGTCGTGGAGCGGACCCTCTGGGACACTTCCCTCCCTCTTCTTAGGTCCGATCGCTGCCCGGCTTCGAAGCACCGGCCGCGCCCTGTGTGCTCCACCCTCTCTCTCTCTCTTTGCTTCCCGACTCGCTGCCTGGCCCCGTTGAAAAGCCACCCGATCAAGCTTCAGCCCGCCGCAGCCCAGGAAGAATCAGAGCACTACCTGCCACCAGCCCAATTAGCTGGGAAACCACAGACCGAGGAACCCAGCCTGGCTCTGGACAGTCTCTCCTGCAAGTTTTTAAACCGATGATTGACGGTCGACGCCCATTTTTCGAGTTTCAATGGCCTCTTTTTTTTTTCTTTCTGGCTCTGACCTTCAACAACGTCGTCGGAGCTGCTGCTGAGTTGCAGGTAAGTTCGTTTCGTACTCGTCGCCAGTGTTAAGTCCGTGAATGATTGAGACACGAACTAGCAGGAGTGAAAACAAACAGATCTTTACTGGTGGAAGGCAATAACAAAACTAAACAGGGGCTCTCTAGCGCCTTTTATACAGGGGTGGTCACTGCCGGTACTGCAATCTGAGACCAGTTATTCTCTTAAAGGTACATACACAACAGCAAGTGTGGAGCATAAACACTGGCATGGACCAGATGGGCTCATTCCTTATCTACCCTAACAAAGCTTTTCATAATCTTAAAGATTTCTCTCTGGTCACACCTGTGCTGTACATTCTAGGTAATTCTAGGTAAAACTCCCAGCTCCTAGAATTAGCCCTGGCTGCCTCTGTATAGCTTCAGCTATTTTCCTGTGTGCTTTAGCTGTATACTGGCAGAAACTAAACATAGCCCAAGAAAGTATGGAAATTATCAGGAATCATGTACTATTTTGACAAATTATGAATAATTACATAAGGGGTGATTCGTGCTTCCACACTCAGTAGGGAAATATGCTCACAGGAATGCTGCAGAGAATCAGGACTACAGTGTTATATCCCTATCTGTGACCTGTGCACCCTGCAAGTATAGCTCCCCACTGGGAGCACAGAATCAACCCTATACTATCTGTTTTACAACTTACGATTGTTCATAGTTAATTTCTCTTGGAAAAAAAAGCACTACCTAAAAGTAGTTTATCCAAGTAGCTCTTCTTCACACGGGAGCTAAGGAATGAGTATTGGCAAGCTACTTGACTGTTGAAGGCATTACAACCAAGGCACAAGATAGAAATTGAGAGAGAGCACTCTGGCCAATTTGCCCCTTTCTATCCCAGGACACTGAGGTCAATTGTAACACCCCTGTCACGGTGCCAGCTGACAGCAATCCAGGAAATGAACCTGTGATCTGTCTGCTCCCGATGGATCAGTTTCTCACTGCCTTAACTTAGAGATAACTCACATTTTTTCTGAATATTTTGGTTTAAACAGCAAGTGCCTGACATCATTGGAACAATGATTTAGAGAAGTTACAGAAGGCAGCTGAATTAACAAGCATCTCTGAAAAAACAAGATAGATCACTGAAGCACCTGTATTTAATGACTTAATGTCCTGTGGATATTAGTGCAGCTGTTTCCCACTGCTAGTTTCAATAACTCCTCTAAGTCAGTTCATCCAAAGAAATCAAGAACTCACTGTTTAAGATCAACAACAATGAATGGAACAAGCAAACCCAGCTCCTCAGTGACCCAGTGAGTAAAAGCACCACCTAACGTAACATTATTAAGCTATATAAACCAAAGGATCCCAGGTTTGATTTCTGGTCTCAGTTGATCACAGCAGTTGGGGATTACAAATGCTCTCAATGCCTCTGTGCAAGGAAAAGAGAAAAAAGTCCACAGTTGATAAGTTGTCTCTGCTGGAAAAATATCGGGGGGGGGGGGGAAATCAGTTGGTTATCGCCTCCTATTAGCGCCTCCGGGGGGGCGGTAATGGGGTGCTAGGAACTTAGCGCCCGAGCGTGGTGAGTTTAGCGCTGCTCGCGAAATTGACCAGGCGTTTTGCGGTGGCGCTAAACACAACTGCCACGATCTCCTGCGCCCGCAGATCATGACGTCAGTCGAGCGTGCAACGCCCCGGTAGTACCCCGGACCAGATATTAAGTCGTGCCCCCTGCCGATAGGAACGACAGGTAGAGGGGAACGTTTTGCAGTCAGGAAGGGGCTGGAGGAGCGCTATTTAAAGGCAGCTGCTTCCTGCCTTTTTCTGTCGGCAAAATTTTTGTACCACGCATGCTGAGCGGGAGAGCGATGTCTGGAGAGATTCAATGCTGTGCAAAGGAGTTTTTGGTCCTGAACAGCACTTCGGAGGTTCATTTTTATTTCAGCTTCATTCCAGCAATTTAGAAGAGACTATGGGGACTGCACTGACTCAGGGCATCATCCTGAACCTGCAGAATCAGAGGCAGCAGAGGCACAGAGAGAGAGTGGCAAACATGGCCAGAGGGAGGAAGGCCAACAGGAGACCTTACCCTCCGAGGGTATTCAGGGAGCAGTTCTCATACCTTCATTTGTCTGAGGAGCAGTGTTTCCGCAGGCTGCGCTTCAGCAAGGAGGTGGTCACTGAGCTCTGCCACCTGCTGCAACCAGAGCTCCAGCCTCAACTCAGGACCAGGACGTCTCTGTCGGTGGCAGTGAAGGTGACAGTAGCTCTGAAATTATATGCCAGCGGCTCCTTTCAAGCTACTACTGGAGAAATCGCCAATATCTCCCAGTTCGCTGTCCATTGCTGCATCCGGGAGGTGACATATGCCCCGTATAAAAGGAGACGCCAGTATATCTCTTTCCCCATGACCCAGGCCAAACAGCATGAACGCGCATGTGGCTTTGCTAGGATAGCGGGCTTCCCCATGGTGCAGGGCGTCTTTGACTGTACGCATGTGGCATTGCGGGCACCGCATGAAAATGCAGAGTTGTTCCGAAACCGCAAGGGCTACCACTCCTTAAATGTGTAATTGGTCTGTGACCACACACAGCTCATACTCGCTGTCAATGCCCGCTATCCTGGAAGCAGCCATGATGCTTTCACCCTGCACCAGACTGATGTGCCAGATGTTTTCCAGGCACCGCATCGCCCAAGTGGATGGCTCCTTGTGGGCAAGGGTTATCCATTCTGCACCTGGCTGATGATGCCGCTCTGTAACTCCAACACCCCTGCCGAGTTGCGGTATATAGCACCACCAGAAACATAATTGAGCAGACAATCGGCTTGCTGAAGCAACGGTTCTGCTGTCTGGACCACTCAGGAGGAGCCCTGCAGTACTCTCCTGAGCTTCACAACCTCGCAATCCTGAGGATCCAGCCATTGCCACCAGGGATTGGTGCATCACCTGAGGAGGAGGAGGAAGAGGGAGAGGAGGAGGAGGATGAGGAGGAGGATCAGCAGCACCAACATGGGAGGGAGGCGCACAATGTTGCCAGTGCAAGGGCCGTCCATGAATGGCTTATAAGAAGCCGCTTCTAGGCCCTTACTGAGAAGATGGCTTCTGGCATGGAGAACAATATCATAGAAAGCATCCCGCACCCCATATTGCCGGCCAAAGCTGGAATGATTCAAAAGAACAAAAATGTAAAGATTGAATAAAAAAACGTATTTATTTTACAAACCCTGTGTGTGTCATTTATTCAGGACAAACAATTAGAAACCAACACAACAAATCATGATCTAACAGAACTCATTCTCACAACATGGAGATAAACGACAAAACACTAAACAAATGTAATCACATGAACCTTGACCTTTACCACAAACATTCCCACCATTTATTTACACATCCTACTGTTGGCACTTCGAGGGTGATCTCCATCCCCTGCGCACTTCCCCCCTTCCCACCCTACTGCTCCTGCGCAATAGGGCCCCAGTGGCTGCAGCAAGGCTGGTAGAAGGCTGCTGAATGCTGGAACCAGAGACTGCAGATGCCCTTGAAACATAGAAAAATAGGAGCAGGAGTAGGCCATTCGGCCCTTTGAGCCTGCGCCACCATTCAATATGGTCATGGCTGATCCTCTATCTCAATGCCATATTCCCGCTCCCTCCCCATACCCCTTGATGCCTTTTGTGTCTAGAAATCTATCTATCTCCTTCTTAAATATATTCAGTGACTTGGCCTCCACAGCCTTCTGTGGTAGAGAATTCCACAGGCTCACCACCCTCTGAGTGAAGAAATTTCTCCTCATCTCAGTTCTAAATGTCCTACCCCGTATCCTGAGACTGTGACCCCTCGTACAAGAACCCCCAGCTAGGGGAAACATCCTCCCTGCTTCCAGTCTGTCTAGCCCCGTCAGAATTTTATACGTTTCAATGAGATCCCCTCTTATTCTTCTAAACTCTAGTGAATCCAGGCCTAGTCGACCCAATCTCTCCTTATACGACTGTCCTGCCATCCCAGGAATCAGTCTGGTGAATCTTCGCTGCACTCCCTCTATGGCAAGTATATCCTTTCTTAGGTAAGGGGGCCAAAACTGCACACAATGCTCCAGGTATGGTCTCACCAAGGCCCTGTACAACTGTAGTAAGACATCCTTGCTCCTGTACTCAAATCCTCTTGCAATGAAGGCCAACATACCATTTGCCTTCCTAACTGCTTGCTGCACCTGCATGTTTGCTTTCAGTGACTGGTGTACAAGAACACCCAGGTCCCTTTGTACATCCGCATTTCCCAATCTAGCACCATAATCATACCCTGCAGCGGGTAGTCAAAACTGCCCAACGCATTACCAGCACCCGGCTACCAACCATAGAGAACATCTACCAGAAACGCTGTTCACGGAGGTCATTGACCATCATCAAAGACCCTACCCACCCCAGCCACAGTTTGTTCGCCCCCCTGCCATCTGGGAGATGCTACAGATGCATTCGCACCCGAACGACCAGATTTAGGAACAGCTTCTTTCCCAGGGCTGTCATCCTACTGAACTCTACAAATAAACTCTAAAGCCTGCACATCTGCCAATGCACTTTATTATGTTTATGTTTATGTATTACAAGCCAAATGAATGTTGAATGTTAAATGTCTTAATCAAAATGTACACTCTCGGGAGCTGCAAGCCTACATTTCGTTGTACTGCACTTGTGCACTAACAATGACAATAAAGTTGATTATTATTATTATTATTATTATTACCTTTCTGTTTTTCCTACCGAAAGGTAATAATAATAATAATAATAATAATCAACTTTATTGTCATTGTTAGTGCACAAGTGCAGTACAACGAAATGTACTGCACTTGTGCACTAACATTGTGTGCAGTTTTGGCCCCCTTATTATTACCTTTCTGTTTTTCCTACCGAAGGGGCAGCACGGTGGCATAGTGGTTAGCACTGTTGCCTCACAGCGCCAGGGACCCGGGTTCGAATCCGGCCTCGGGCAACTGTCTGTGTGGAGTTTGCACATTCTCCCCGTGTTTGCGTGGGTTTCCTCCGGGTGCTCCGGTTTCCTCCCACAGTCCAAAGACGTGCAGGTTAGGTTGATTGGCTATGATAAATTGACCCTTAGTGTTAGGGGGATTAAATACGTGGGGTTACAGGGATAGGGTGGGATATGTGTCGGTGCAGGCTCGATGGGCCGAAATGGCCTCTATCTGCACTGTGGGGTTTCTGTGATTCTGTGAACTTCACATTTATGCACGTTATACTGCATCTGCCATATATTTGCCCACTTGTCTAAATCACCTTGAAGCCTCTTTGCATCCTCCTCACAACTCCCACTCCCACCTAGTTTTGTGTCATCAGTAAACTTGGAAATATTACATTTGGTTCCCCCCATCCAAATCTTTGATATATATTGTGAATAGCTGGGGCCCAAGCACTGATCCCTGCGGTACCCCACTAGTCACCGCCTGCCTCCCTGAAAAAGATCCATTTATTCCTACTCTCTGTTTCCTGTTTGTTAACCAATTTTCAATCCATGCCAGTATACTACCCCCAATCCCATGTGCTTTAATTTTGCACACTAACCTCTTATGTGGGACTTTATCAAAGGCCTTCTGAAAATCCAGATACACCACATCCACTGGTCCTCCCTTATCTATTCTACCAGTTACATCCTCTAAACTCCAGTAGGTTTGTCAAACACGATTTCCCTTTCATAAATCCATGTTGACTTTGTCTAATCCCGTTGATAGTTTCTAAGTGTCCTGTTATCACATCCTTTATAATAGACTCTAGCATTTTCCCTACTACTGATGTTAGGCTAACCGATCTGTAGTTCCCTGTTTTCTCTCTCCCTCCTTTTTTAAATAGTGGGGTTACATTTGCCACCCTCCAATCTGCAGGAACTGTTCCATAATCTATAGAATTTTGGAAGTTGACAATCAATGCATCCACTATTTCCATGGCTACCTCTTTTAGTACTCTGGGATGCAGATTATCAGGCCCTGGGGATTTTTTAGCTTTCGATCCCATTAATTTCTCCAGCACTATTTTTTTACTAATCCGTGTACTAATTTCCTTTAATTCCTCCTTCTCACTAGACCCTTGGTTCCCTAGCATTTCTGGGAAGTTATTTGTGTCCTCTTCCATGAAGACAGAACCAAAGTATTTGTTTAATTGCTCAGCCATTTCCTTGTTCCCCATTATAAATTCTCCCGTTTCTGACTGTAAGGGACCTACATTTGTCTTCACTAATCTTTTTCTTTTTACATACTTGTAGAAGCTTTTACAATCTGCTTTTATGTTCCTTGCACGTTTACTCGCATACTCTATTTTTCCCCCCTTATTCAATCTCTTGGTCCTTTTTTGCTGAACTCTAAACTGCTCCCAATCCTCAGGCTTGCTACTTTTTCTGGCAACTTTATATGACTCCTCTTTGGATCTAATATTATCCTTAATTTCTTTTGTTAGCCATGGTTGGGCCGCTTTTCCTTTTGTGTTTTTGCACCAGAAAGGAATGTATAACTGTTGCAATTCATGCATTCATTCCTTAAATGTTAGCCATTGCCTATCTACCGTCATGCCTTTTAATGAAGCTCCCCAATCTATCATAGCCAACTCATTCCTCATACCTTCGTAGTTTCCTTTGTTTAGATTTAGAACCCTAGTTTCGGATTGGACTTCGTCACTTTCCATTTTAATGAAGAATTCAATCATATTATGGTCACTCTTCCCTAAAGGACCCTGCACAACAAGATTATTAATTAACCCCTTCTCATTGCACAATACCTAATCTAGGATAGCCTGTTCCCTAGTTGGCTCCTCAACGTACTGGTCTAAAATAACATCTCGTACTCTCTCCAGGAATTCATCCTCCATAGTATTATTGCTAATTTGGTTTGGCCAGTCTATATGTAGATTAAAGTCACTCATGATTACTGTAGTACCCTTGTTACATGCATCTCTAATTTCCTGTTTGATACCATCCCCTACATTACCACTACAGTTTGGAGGCCTATAGACAACTCCCACCAATGTTTTCTGCCCCTTGGCGCTTCTTAGCTCCACCCAGACTGATTCTACATCTTGATTTTCTGAGCCAATATCCTTTCTCACTATTGCACTGATTTCATCCTTTACTAACAAGGCCACCCCAACTCCTTTTCCTTTTCACCTTTCCTTCCTAAATATTGAATATCCTATATTCAGCTCCCAGCTTTGGTCACCCTGCAGCCATAATCGCAATTATATCATATCAGTTTACATCTATTTGTGCTGTTAATTCGTCTACCTTATTAAGAATGCTTCGTGCATTCAGAAACAGTGCCTTTAGATTTGTCTTTTTAACATTTTTAGACATCTTAACATTTTTTTGTACTATGGCCCTATTTGTCTTATTACCATTTTTTCTTACCCGGACCCTATTTGTTTGTGCACCCCTTTATTTGTACGCTCTGTCCCTTCCTGACACAATCTGGTTATCCTTACCCCAATCACTTTCCTGCACTGCTTCCTTGTCTTTTCTCTTTAGCATTCTAGATTTCTCTCCACCAGGACCGCCCCCCCCCCAACCCTTATTTAGTTTAAAGCCCTATCTACCTCCCTAGTTATTCGATTCGCTAGAACTCTGGTCCCAGCATGGTTCAGGTGTAGTCCGTCCCAACGAAACAGCTCTCTCTTTCCCCAGTACTGGTGCCAGTGCCCAACGAATCGAAACCCACTTCTCTCACACCAACCTTTGAGCCACGCATTCATCTCCCTGATCCTATTGACCCTATGTCAATTTGCTCATGGCTCGGTAATAATCCAGAGATTATGACCTTTGTGGTTCTGCTTTTTAATTTAGTCCCTAGCTGCTCGAACTCTCTCAGCAGAACCTCTTTCTTTGTCCTACCTATGTCGTTGGTACTTACGTGGACCACAACAACTGGATCCTCCCCCTCCCACTCCAAGTTCTTCTCCAGCCCAGGGAAGATGCCCTTTACCCTGGCAACATAGCCTTCGGGACTCACGCTCCTGGTTACATAGAACAGTGTCTATCCCCATAACTATACTGTCACCTACTACAACCACCTCCCTTTTTACTCCCTCCACTTGAACGGCTTCCTGTACCATGGTGCCGTGGTCAGTTTGCTCGTCCTCCCTGCAGTCCCCGCACTGGTCCACAAGGGTTGCAAGAACCTCGAATCTATTGGACAAGCGCAGGGACTGCGGCTCCTGCAATACCACCTCCTGGATCCCCGTAACTGCCTCACTTGCAGTCACACCCTCCTATCTCTGACCACATGTCAATTCTAAAGTATTTAATCTAAAGGGTGTGGCTGCCTCCTGGAGCAAAAGGTCCAGATAACTTTCTCCCTCCCTGATGTCTTGCAATGTCTGCAGCTCGGACTCCAGCTCCTCAACTCGGAGCCGAAGTTCCTCGAGCCGCAGACACTTATCACAGATGTAGTCGCCCTAGACAAAAATGTCCACAAGCTCCCACATATTGCAGCAGCAACACATCTCCTGTTCTCCCATTATTTTAATTGTTTAATTAATTAGTTTAGTATTAATCAAATTATTCACCTTGTTTAGTTTATTAAATTAATTAAATTAAGTTTCGTTTTTAAAATTTAGTATTATGTTATGTGTTAACTTAAAATTTTGCCCACAGTCACTATCTTAACACTTAGCGCACAGTCACTACCAATCACTTACCTGCCTTACCTGTAACGTCACACTGCCATTTTCTCTTGTTGATGCAGGTCTGTTGCTGCTTTTATCCCCGCTCTCGGGCCTCGGTCTGCTCCCGCTCAGGTCCACCGCTGCTCTGCGGGAGAAGTTAAGAAAAGCAAGCACCTCCTTTCCCCACTTCACCGAACTCCCACACTTACCAAACTCGCAGTTGTTCACTCTGTGCTGCTGCACTCAGTGGATGCCCTCGATCAGTTCTGGGCCCGGAGGGCCCGGCTGCAGACTGCACCAACTCTGCATGGGCGGCAGCAGTCTGGGCTGGCTGTGTTGCAGGCCGTGGCAAGTGCAATGGGGAAGTGCCAGTGGTGGGAGCAAGAATGCTGTCATCCTGAGAGAGGACAGCACCTTCCTGCTTGACCGACACACTGGCACTCCCACAGGGCAGTACTTCAGCATCTGGAGCAATCTGCTCAAGCACAGATTGCTGGCCTACTGCGGCACCGTGAGAGCCCCAGGGCAATGTGGCTGACCCAGCGAGGATGGCAGCAGTCAGTGCTTGCGTGACATCAATCTGAGACTGCATGAGAGCAGTCTGAGATTGGATGGCACCAGCCAATGACTGAATTGCAGCACTAAGCCATTGCATTGCATCAGCCTGTGCTGCAATGGACTGCTCCACACTCCTAGCCAGTGCATCCATGCTTTCGGGCACCCTTGCCATTGCACCCATGAGCTCAGTGTGCATGTTCAAGGCCTGGCTATTCGTGGCCGTGATGGCGCGGTCATAGAGTCATAGAGTCATAGAGTAATACAGCACAGATAGAGGCCCTTCGGCCCATCGTGTCCATGCCGGCCATCAAGCCCTGTCTAATCTAATCCCATATTCCAGCATTTGGCCCGTAGCCTTGTATGCTATGGCATTTCAAATGCTCATCCAAATGCTTCTTAAATGTTGTGAGGGTTTCTGCCTCCACAACCCTTTCAGGCAGTGAGTTCCAGACTCCAACCACCCTCTGGGTGAAAAAGTTCTTTCTCAAATCCCCTCTAAACCTCCCTCCCTTTACCTTGAATCTATGCCCCCTAGTTATTGACCCCTCTACTAAGGGGAAAAGCTCCTCAGCATCCATCCTATCTATGCCCCTCACAATTTTGTACACCTCAATCATGTCCCCCCTCAGCCTCCTCTGCTCCAAGGAAAACAAACCCAATCTGCCCAGTCTCTCTTCATAGCTGAAGCGCTCCAGCCCTGGTAACATCCTGGTGAACCTCCTCTGCACCCTCTCTAACGCGATCACATCTTTCCTGTAGTGTGGCGACCAGAACTGCACACAGTATTCCAGCTGTGGCCTAACCAGTGTTTTATACAGCTCCATCATAACCTCCTTGCTCTTATATTCTATGCCTCGGCTAATGAAGGCAAGTATCCCATATGCCTTTTTTACCACCTTATCCACCTGTTCCGCCGCCTTCAGGGATCTGTGTACCTGCACACCCAGATCCCTCTGACCCTCCGTCTTGCCTAGGGTCTTACCATTCATTGTGTATTCCCTTGCCTTGTTAGACCCCCCAAAGTGCATCACCTCGCACTTTTCCGGGTTAAATTCCATTTGCCACTGTTCTGCCCATCTGACCAACCCATCTATATCGTTCTGCAGACTGAGGCTACCCTCCTCGCTATTTACCACCCTACCAATTTTAGTATCATCCGCGAATTTACTGATCATACCCTTTACATTCATATCCAAGTCATTAATGTAGACCACAAACAGCAAGGGACCCAGCACCGATCCCTGTGGTACCCCACTGGCCACAGGTTTCCAGTCACAAAAACAACCTTCGACCATCACCCTCTGCCTTCTGCCACTAAGCCAGTTTTGTATCCAATGTGCCAAGGCACCCTGGATTCCATGGGCTCTTACCTTCTTGACCAGTCTCCTGTGCGGGACTTTATCGAAGGCCTTACTGAAATCCATGTATACCACATCCACTGCGTTACCCTCATCCACACACCTAGTCACCCCCTCAAAAAATTCAATCAAATTAGTCAGACATGATCTTCCCTTGACAAAGCCATGTTGACTATCCCTGATTAATCCTTGCCTCTCCAAGTGGAGACAAATTTTGTCCCTCAGGATTTTTTCCAGTAATTTTCCTACCACTGATGTTAGGCTCACTGGCCTGTAGTTCCCCGGTTTTTCCCTACTACCCTTCTTGAATAATGGTACTACATTAGCGGTTCTCCAGTCCTCTGGCACATCCCCTGTGGCCAGAGAGGTCCTGAATATATGTGTTAGAGCCCCCGCAATCTCCTCCTTTGCCTCACACAGCAGCCTGGGGTACATTTCATCGGGGCCTGGGGATTTATCCATTTTTAGGCCAGCTAAAACCGCCAATACCTCCTCCCTCTCGATGTTAATATGTTCGAGCATATCACAGTCCCCCCGCCCTATTTCTATGTCTACATCGTCCTTCTCCATAGTGAAAACAGATGCAAAAAATTCATTTAGAACCCCTCCTACATCTTCCGGCTCCACACACAGATTGCCACTTTTGTCCCTAATGGGCCCTATTTTTTCCCTAGTTATCCTTTTACCCTTAATATACTTATAAAACATCTTCGGATTTTCCTTTATTTTGCTCGCCAGTGTTATTTCATGGCCCCTCCTTGATCTCCTAATTTCTTTTTTAAGTATCCCCCTGCACTTTTTGTACTCCTCTAGGGCTTCCTCCGTCTTTAGCCTTTTGTATCTACCAAAAGCCCTCCTTTTTTTCCTAATCCATTCCCGTATATCCCCTGACATCCACGGTTCCCTGTGGTTTTTGGAACCACTCTTGACCTTTATGGGAACATGTTGCCCTTGTATGATCTCAATCTCCCTTCTGAAAGCCTCCCATTGCTCCGATGCGGATTTTCCTACAAGTAGCTGATCCCAGTCCATTTTGGCCAGATCCTGCCTTATCCTATTAAAATCGGCCTTCCCCCAATTTAGAACCTTTATTTCCGGCCCATCCCTGTCCTTTTCCATGACCACCTTAAATCTTACCATATTATGGTCACTATCACCAAAGTGCTCACCTACTAGCACTTTTTCCACTTGGCCGGCCACATTCCCTAGAATTAGGTCCAGTACCGCCCCCTCTCTTGTAGGACTTTCTACATGCTGGCTCAAAAAGCTCTCCTGGATGCACTTTAAGAATTCTACACCCTCTGAGCCTTTCACACTTTGACTATCCCAGTTAATATTGGGGAAGTTGAAATCCCCCATTATTATTACCCTATTATTTGCACATTTCTCTGAGATTTGCCTACATATCTGTTCCTCTATCTCCCCCTGACTGTTTGGAGGCCTATAGTACACTCCCAGCAAAGTGCTTGCCCCCTTTTTGTTTTTAAGCTCCACCCATATGGCCTCATTAGAGGACCCAGCTAATATATCATCCCTCCTTACTGCAGTAATTGACTCCTTAATTAATATTGCGACACCCCCTCCTCTTATACCTCCCCCTCTGTCTCGCCTGAAGATTCTGTACCCCGGAATATTGAGCTGCCAGTCTTGCCCCTCCCTCAACCATGTCTCAGTGATAGCAACAATATCATACTCCCATGTGTTTATCAACACCTTCAGTTCATCCACCTTATTTGCAAGGCTCCTTGCATTAAAATAGATGCCATCCAGCCTTGCCCTTATATATTTGCCCTGCCTACCAAGCTGACTTGTTTTTTCCTCCATAATTGGCAGCACATCCCCCCCTACTTCAGCTCCCCCCTGTATCCCATCCCCCTGCCAAGTTAGTTTAAACCCCCCCCGACAGTGCTAGCAAACCTCCCCGCAAGGATATTTGTCCCGCTCTGGTTCAGGTGCAACCCGTCCGACTTGTACAAGTCCCACCTTTCCCAGAAGCAGGCCCAGTGATCCAGGAAAGTAAAACCCTCCCCCCTACACCAACTCTTTAGCCACGCATTCATCTGCTCTATCCTCCCATTCCTATACTTACTAGCACGTGGCACTGGGAGTAATCCAGAGATTACACCCTTTGAGGTCCTGCCCTTTAATCTGTTACCTAGCTCCCTAAATTCTTGATGCAGGACCTCATCCCTCTTTTTACCTATGTCGTTGGTACCAATGTGGACCACGACCACTGGCTGTTCACCCTCCCCCTCCAGAATGCCCTGCAGCCGCTCAGTGACATCCTTGACCCTGGCACCAGGGAGGCAACAAACCATCCTGGAGTCACGTTTGCGGCCACAGAACCGCCTATCTGTTCCCCTTACTATAGAATCCCCTACCACTATTGCTCTCCCACTCTTTTTCCCCCCCTCCTGGGCAGCAGGAGCACCCCCAGTGCCAGGAAGTTGGCTGCTGCTGCCTTCCCCTGGTGAGTCATCCCCCTCATCTGAGTCCTGTGCAGCAGAACTCGTGCGCTTACTCACCCTCCGGGGAGCTGGCCTCTGAGCTTCCCTACCCCCATGGCATTGCTGCAGCCTGCTGGGTCCAGGAGCTTTGCCCTCATCAGACCCTACCCCCCTGCTCCCCTCCAGGGAAGGCATGTTCCCAGTGTCAGAATGGGCTTCCTCAGGAGACGCAGGCAGTGACTCTCCGGCTTCCTCTTCCTCCTTGCCTGGGGCGTCGCTGCCACTGGTAGTTTGAGGGACAGGCTGGTCAGCTGGTGGTTCACTATCTGAAAGCAGGGAGGTACAAGAGTGGCTTTAGTGTGAGGACAGGGGGGCAGGAAGGGAGCGAGGACTGAAGACAATAAGTGGGATTGAAAGTGTAAAAGGCTGGTGTTGAGAGGAGAGAAAGCTGATGAAAATACCATTGCTGTCCCCAAGGAAATCGACCTCTCCAACGGCCACGGCACCTATGACCAGGCTGGCAATGATGCTGTGCACACTCACCTCCAAATCGGTCAGGGGGTGTAGGTCAGCCGGTCCTCCTCCCGTGCGTTGCTGCTCCCACCTGTTACGAGAGCACTTGGCCTGCAAGAAAAAGGATGGCGTCTGAGTGAGTGTGCAGCCATGTGCTTGGCTGATGTGCCTCCCATAGGTGAATAGCCCTTAATGTATGCAAGGTGTGGAATGTGCATGTATCTTTTATGAGATTGCCATAGGTCTTGAATGAGTGCTGTGCATGTGGGATTATAAAACCTCTGGCCACAGAGTGAAGTTGAGTTGTAGAGGTATTGAAAAGCATCCGCTCACCCTGACCACCTGAGTGAGGTTGTTGAACTTCTTCCGACATTGGGTGTGGGTCCTTGGCACCAGGCTCCTGGAGGAGACCTGCTAAGCCACCTCCCTCCACACTCTTCGGTACTCCCGGGGCAATGGCCTCTCTGGGTACAGTACTGCCCATCGCCGCTCGACAGCACCAACCAGAGCCACAAAGGACTGGTCGCTAAAGTGCTGAGCTCTTTCCCTGGGCCTATCCATCACTCCTCTCAGCACAATGGTGGTAGGTCTTTCCAGCAGCAGAGTCAACGCTACAATGAGAAGGGTGTGCCTGGCTAGCAAGATGGATCCTCCCCTTTAAGAACTGGCCAGCGCCAGTCTGTCTGTGTTCCATTGCTAACTGACATACAATGGTATGAGGCGCGAGTTGGCTAGGATGGATTGGGGAATGTTACTTAAAGGGTTGATGGTGGATAGGCAATGGCAAACATTTAAAGATCGCATGGATGAACCACAGAATTTGTTCATCCCTGTTTGGCATAAAAATAAAACAAAGAAGGTGACTCAACCGTGGCTAACAAGGGAAATTAGGGATAGCATAAGATCCAAGGAGAGGACATATAAATTGGCCAGAAAAAGCAGCAAACCTGAGGATTGGGAGCAGTTTAGGATTCAGCAAAGGAGCACAAAGGGATTAATTAAGAGGGGGAAAATAGATTATGAGAGTAAGCTTTCAGGGAACATAAAAACTGACTATAAAAGCTTCTATAGATATGTGAAGAGAAAAAGACTGGTGAAGTC
The DNA here is from genome assembly GCF_052327205.1 of Somniosus microcephalus. Taxonomy (NCBI): domain Eukaryota; kingdom Metazoa; phylum Chordata; class Chondrichthyes; order Squaliformes; family Somniosidae; genus Somniosus; species Somniosus microcephalus. The sequence goes on along the minus strand of NC_140990.1, from coordinate 103,938,381 downwards.
AAGCGTAGGTCCCTTACAGTCAGAATCAGGGGAATTTATAATGGTGAACAAGGAAGTGGCGACCAATTAAATATACACTTTCGTTCTGTCTTCACAAAGGAGGACACAAATAACCTCCCAGAGATGTCGGGGAACATAGGGTCAAATGAGAGGGAGGAACTGAATGAAATCAGTATTTGTTGGGAAATGGTGTTAGGGAAATTGACGGGATTGAAGGCCGATAAAGCCCCAGGGCCTGATAATCTACATCCTAGGGTACTTAAGGAAGTGGTCCTAGAAATAGTGGATGCATTGCTGGTCATCTTCCAAAATTCTATAGACTCTGGAACAGTTCCCATGGATTGGAGGGTAGCTAATGTAACCCCACTACTCAAAAAAGGTGGTAGAGAAAACGGGGAATTATAGCCTGACATCGGTAGTGGGGAAAATGCTAGAGTCCATTATAAAAGATGTAATAGCAAAGCACTTGGAAAACAGTGACAGGATCGGACAAAGTCAACATGGATTTACAAAAGGTAAATCGTGCTTAACTAATCTACTGGAATTTTTTGAGGATGTAACTGATAGAATAGATAAGGGAGAACCAGTGGATGTGGTGTATTTGGACTTTCAGAAGGCTTTCGATAAGGTCCAGCATAAGAGATTAGCATGTAAAGTTAAAGCACATGGGATTGGGGGTAAGGTACTGACTTGGATAGAGAACTGGTTGGCAGACAGGAAGCAAAGAGTTGGAATAAACTGGTCTTTTTCTGAGTGGCAGGCAGTGACTAGTGGGGTACTGCAGGGATCGGTGCTAGAATTCCAGCTATTCACAATATTTATTAATGATCTAGATGAGGGAACTAGATGTAATATCTCCAAGTTTGCAGATGACACAAAGCTGAGTGGGCGTGTGTGCTGTGAGAAGGATGCCAAGAAACTCCAGTATGATTTGGACAGGTTGGGTGATTAGGCAGATGCACGGCAGATGCAGTATAATGTGGATAAATGCGAGGTTATCCACTTTGGTGGCAAAAACAGGAAGGCAGATTATTATCTGAACAGCAATAGATTGGGAGAAGGGGAAGTGCAACGAGACCTGGGTGTCCTTGTGCACCAGTCGTTGAAGGTAAGCATGCAGGTGCAGCAGGCGGTTAAGAAGGCAAATGGTATTTTGGCCTTCATAGTGAGAGGATTTGAGTACAGGAGCAAGGATGTCCTGCTGCAATTGTACAGGGCCTTGGTGAGACCACACCTTGAGTATTGTGTGCAGTTTTGGTCACCATATCTGAGGAATGTAAGAAGTCACACAACACCAGTTTATAGTCCAACAGTTTTATTTGAAATCACAAGCTTTCGGAGCGCTGCTCCTTCGTCAGGTGAAGTGGAGAGATGCATAAAGACACAGCTTATATAGTCAGAGAATAATGCCAGATGATTACAGGTAATCTTTCTAACTTGTCTTTCATACAGACCCCAGCATCTGCAACATTTGACCCCTTGTGACCCCACCTCATTGTTCTTTGATGTAATGTTTTCCTGACTAACCTGTTTGGACACCATCCATACCTTTGCTTGCTGTGATTATCTTTCTGCTGAGGTGTGATAAATGGCAGTTAGAAAGATTACCTGTAATCATCTGGCATTATTCTCTGACTATATAAGCTGTGTCTTTATGCATCTCTCCACTTCACCTGACGAAGGAGCAGCGCTCCAAAAGCTTGTGATTTCAAATAAAACTGTTGGACTATAACCTGGTGTTGTGTGACTTCTTACATTTGTCCACCCCAGTCCAACACCGGCATCTCCACACCATATCTGAGGAAGGATGTTCTTGCCATGGAGGGAGTGCAGCGAAGATTCACAAGGCTGATCCCTGGGATGGCAGGAATGACGCATGAAGAGAGGTTGGGTCGATTGGGCTTATATTCGCTGGAGTTTAGAAGAATGAGAGGGGATCTCATTGAAACTTATAAAATTCTAACAAGACTAGACAGACTAGATGCAGGAAGGATGTTCCCGATGGCGGGTGGAGTCCAGAACCAGGGGTCACAGTCTAAAGATAAGGGGTAAGCCATTTAGGACAGAGATGAGGAGGAATTTCTTCACCCAGAGAGTGGTGAACCTGTGGAATTCTCTACCACCAAAGACAGTTGAGGCCAATTCATTAAATATATTCAAAAAGGAGTTAGATATATTTCTTAAGGCTAAAGGGATCAAGGGATATGGGGAGAAAGCAGGGACAGGGTACTGAATTTGGATGATCAGCCATGATCTCATTAAATGGCGGAGCAGGCTCGAGGGGCTGAAGGCCTACTTTTGCTCCTATCTTCTATGCTTCTATGTTTCTGAGCTTCGGTAGCGTTTTGAGGTAGCGCCTCGCTCCTTGACGTTTGCGGCTTAAGAGAGGTGTGTAGCGCTTGATTTAGCGCTCAAGTCACCTCCAGGGCTGCTAGAGGCGAATTTTGCAGTCGGGGGCGATAGAGGTGAATTTTGCAGTCGGAGGTGATAATTAGCGCCGGGCGCTAAACTTTGCGCTCTGCCGATATTAGCGCCGAAAAATGGGCGATACCAAATTTTTCCCCCATGCACTTTGAACAAGAACAGGACATCTACTGTCAAAAAGTCAGCTAAGAAAGAATAGAGCCTTTCACAATCTCAGGACACCACAAACCACTTTACAGCCAATTAAGTACTTTTTTTTACTGTAATGTAGGAAACAAGGAAGTCAATTCGCATGCAGCAAACTCCTACAAACAGTAATGTGATAATGACCAGATAATCTGTTTTTAAGTGTTGGTTGGAGGGATAAATATTGGCCAGGATACCAGCAAGAACTCCCCTGCTTTACTTCGAAATATTGGTATGGGATCTTTTAGGTCCACCTGAGAGGGCAGACAGAGCCTTAGTTTAACATCTCATCAAAAAGATAGCACTTCTGACAGTGCAGCACTCCCTCAATACTGCACTGGAGTTTCAGCATAGGTTTTGTGCTCAAGTCCCTGGAGCGGGGTTTGAACCCACAACCTTCTGACTCAGAGGCAAAAGTGCTAGCACTGAGCCAGAACTGACACCTGTAAAACTGATTGGGCTGGATTTTGTCAATGGGGAGCTTTTGGAGGTGGGACTCCCATTTGTCAGGTTTCAGTCCTGCCTCCATCAACTTCTTGCCAACCCATGTTATTTTCCCTTGATTGACCTTGTTAAGCCTGCCCAGTGGGCTTAGCAGGCCAATTAAGGGAAAGCCGGTTACAGAGAACGTCAACGTATGATGTTTCATCTGCCAAAATTTTTTGACAGATGAATTGTCATCGTTTGACAGCTCTGTGAAGCTGTCAAACACTGACATTCTCTGTAGTTTGATGAATTCTTGAATTCAAGACCTCATCAAACATCTTTCTTTTGCAGAAATTAGATGGTTAACGGCCATCTGTCATCTCTACCGAAGAGGTGCGAGACTCTCCTCATACCCAAGGATTGAAGCCTGCAGGAAGAAACAAAAGTAATTACATTTTTTCTAACAATTTGCATTTACCTCAGATACTCACCTCTCCACACTTGCACCATCAGTCACCGCCACAGCACACTTTTGGACCCCGCAGACCCACTACTCGCCTCGGTGACCCTGGCGGGTTTTGGAGCCTTCGGGAAGCCTGCACTTGTGAGGGCAAAAAGGGGATAATCCTATTTTCTGCCTGTTAACTACCTGTTAATCCCTTCCCGCCACCAAGTAGATGGGACCCGGCGCGGGATGGCTATCCGCCTCCTGGCAAGATGGCATGGAGGCGGGTTGGGGTGGAATGGGCTCCCGCCCTCAAATTCTGCCATTTTCGAGGCAGTCCCGCCTCCAAACCCGCCTCCCCAGGGCTGGAAAAATCGAGCCCATTATCTCACCTCATATAATAGATGGCCACTTAAGTGGGATACTAAAGAGTACAATCAAAAGCAAATACAGTTAACAGCATTAGGCCAGTGACTAGGGCCGAAATTTTGCCAGCGCTCAGTGGACGGGATGGGTGGCGAGTCAGTTGTTAAAGTTTAAATGGTTGACAGCGGGTCAGGAACAGGACAGAGGGCATCAGCACCCAACCACATTGCTGCCCGGGAGGCCAGGGATGGCCTCACCATAGCCAGATTTACTTCACTTGATGCTGTACACCCTGGTTGCCACATGATGCGCCAGGTTGGCACCACCCCACACCAACACTATAAAGCATCCCTACAATGCCCAAGCCATTCCTTTCACACTCATGACCATTGCGGGGGTACCATTATGTCTCACAATTCACTGCAACTCACTAACCCACTTCCAAAGGTGCACACAAATCTGTCCAAGAATGCAGTGTTGAAAATAAAGATTTCAATGTTTGACACCAAATCAACAGAAACTTCACATGAACATTGACTAAAACACCCAAGTGCCTACCCTTGTGTGTTGTTAGTTGGTATGATTGCACTAGGATGAGTGTGAGGGATGCCTAGTGAGATGGTGATGTGATAATGTAGATAGAGGGATGGGTGGAGGTGCAAGGTAAGTGGGTGTGAGTAATGATGTGCAGGAGTAGGGTAGAGAAGACAGAGTGATGGGGATGTGATGAGTGGCACAACAGTTTGAGTGTGGCTTTGCAGTAATGTTTTGTGATCTACTGAGATAATTGAAAGGTTTGCGCCACTGCAGCCTGGTCCTCCTAGCAACATCCCTGCTTGTGTTCTCCTGTGCAATGTGCAACCTGGCTATGTTGATCTCTTGGGGAGGTCTCTTCCACCCATGGGAAGGTAAGAGGACCTCCCTGCGTGCTGTGACTCCTTCCATAAGCATATGGAGGGAGTCATGGGAGAGCCTGGGTGCAGCCGTGCACCTCTGCAGTGCTTGTCAGTGTTTGCAGCACCTCAATGCTGTAGAACACTGACAGCACAACTAAATTTGCGCATGGTCCCTTTAATGAAACCAGCTGATGACGCGTCATAAATGACATCATCAGACTTGCTTCCTTCAATTGGCCGGGAAACTTGCTGGGCGGGCTTAACCAGCCCAATCATTGGAAAGGCATTTCGGAGGCCGGGCTGGAGCCAGCAGCGGGGCCGAAACCCGTCATCGACATTGCCCGCCACGGACCCGCTGAGGTAGGAAAAATCGCGGCCCATGTAATTGAAACCTAACACAGGCTTTGAGGAATGCCCAAATCTCCTGCTGTAACTTTCATCGGGGGTTGGCAGAACCACCAGAGAAACAGTATAAGTAGTTAAAAATGGCCGTTTATCTGGGGATTCCACCAATCTCCCACCGAAGTAATGTTGGGCTATCGAGACAATCTCCACAGACATTCAGGGACATAGAGATTTTGCATAGAATAATTGGAAGCCTGGTATACACTGCAGAGAATCAGCTCTAGGCTGACCTCCTAACCCTTAACTGCTGGAGGCTGTATCTCGTCAAGGCCGTTAGTGTGAAATGCATTCTGATCTTCAAGCGTTTCTGCCCCTTTAAGGTCTGTTGCTGCCACACTATTGAAATTCGCCTCTTTGCACTGGCGGGCTCCCCCTTGGCAGCAAGGATAACACCATGAGTCTGCCATGCATCTCTAATGAACCCTTGACCCAGTAAAATGAGTTGGGGCAGATTCAGAGGGGCGGGCGAAAGTCTCACTTCTCCAGAACGCCACCCTGAAGAGGAGAAGCCCAACCTGAGTGCCAGTAGGTTATTCTACCAAGTGGTGCGTCACTGCTGAGGCATAGCATGTCCTAACTAAATGCACAAGCATGTACTTTACAGCATAGCAATTAGGAATGGGAACCCTGGTCGATTTTCCCCTTTCTACCTCAGAGGTGGTGTGACCAATTGTCGCGCCCTCACCATGACCCCAGTTGAGATCAAGTAATTCAACACAGACAGGAGATTGATTCTGGGGCCTTCTTGAGGTCTATGGCTCAACTGATCCATCAGTTAGTTGAAATCTTTATCTTTTGACTGTTTTCTGAAATGTTTCTTCCCTTTTGAAAGCTCTCTAGAGTGCATCCCACTGCTAATACAATCTCCCTGGACAAGATGGGCAACTTGTGGAAGATGTGACATTATTGGAGGACATGCACTCTAGACCTTACATAGAGGTGTACTTTTACATGTTTTAAAATGATCGTACAGAACACTGTGGGCTGTGCACCTAAATGTTCTGTATACTGTCCCAGTAGGCAAGGTACAATGCCAGGAGCATCATATACTCATAAAATTATCCGAGACATATCTCTGGGTAAATTGATTGCATCAATGGTACCATTATTCTTCTGATTCAGGGCTGCATTTCCCTTTAAGGGGCAGAGTAGTGGTGGGGCAGGATTTCCACTCATTCCCCCCACTCCTCCCCGCCCCCCCACCCCGACTCCAACCTGACTCCAACCCATTTCCCTGGGTCAGGGGTCACGATGGACTCCTGCTAGGGTTCCTTGGGGAAATATTGGCGGTGCTGCACCACAAGAAGCGGGAGCAATGTTAATGAGGCAGAGAATCCCTAAGTTTGGAAGAACTGGCCCACTGGAGGCCTTGTCCCTCCATCAGAGGACTTTGGCAAGATTCCTGCTGCTTCCTGAGGCAATATGCCACCGTCCATGTGGTGGCCCCTGGATGCAGTGCTATCACAGACAGAAGGAAGGGGGGACCCAGGACCCACCCCCTGCATGTGGCAGGTGGGGAAGGAGCTGTCAGCGGCAGTGCTGGCGAGGATGGAGGTGGGAAATACAAGTTGGGCAGTGAAGCACCATCCAATTTTTTTCTCATTCTCCATTGCTATTCTGCCTGATTTTGGGCCAAATTGTGTTGGAAAATCCAGCCCTCAGTCCCAGGCTTCTCAAAACTTTAATTAATGAACTAAAAAGCCAGAGTTTGTTTTAGCTGTTACTCTGCCTATCTATCTATCTATTTATCTAATCTATTTATCCAACTATCTATCCGTCCGTCTGTCTATCAACTATCTATCTATCCACCAAGATCTAGGTTCATGCATCCAGTATAGTTTCTGTGTAACTCAGCAGCTATCTGAGAAACGAGCCTTGACTCCCGCTCATTTCATACAGCTCTCTGTAAGGGAGGGAAAATAATTTAACCAGCTGGAAAAACTACGCTTAATGTTATAACCAGGATAAAACCATACAAGAATTTTAGTTACTTAAAACTGCAATATATAATAACATCCATAACATGACTATTAATTTTAATAGAAAGTATACAATAATGAGGAATTGAATATAGGGATGTTGCTTAACCACAAAGATGTTAATTGATCTGTATTCAGCAGAACCCATATATTTCCTAAAAGGTTTCGGTCACGTGCCTGTAAACAAACTTAGAGACTCTGGAAATTAAATGACATCAGATGAATAGTCTGTGTGATGTGTTTGATTATAAAATGGCATCAAAGGTAATTTTAACACAGATAGAGTAAACAGGCCTAAATACAAATTGTACACAAGTCTAAAGAAACCTTTAAAACTCTCAGGCTAAGAAGAAACTTTCATCACTCAGTTTAACAATGTATATGACTTCTGTGTCAACCAAGTTATGAGTTCACTGCTGAAGAATTTCAACCCTCATTTGTTTCACAGTCAAAGCAATGAAGGATTTTTTTAAGTCTCTCATAACTATCAAACTTGTTTACCTTCTGTTTAGAGAACATTCGCTCCCAAATTAATTTGTTTAATGGCTGTTGTTGCAGTGTAAAGAGCCAAAAAACAATCAATTTCCATCTGTTCACTCTTCCCCTTCACAGTCATTGCCATTCCACCGCTTCCCGCCCCCCCCACCCCCAACTCTCTAATCAATAAAGGTGCAGGTGCCTTTAGAGATAGCAGTAATCTACATAACAATAGAAACATTAACCACAATCTTCTCTGGCTGCTGGCAGGATGAGATTCAACTCACCAATACAGGCCAGTGAGATATTTTTATTTTTATTTGTTCTTGGGATGTGAGCAAGGCTGGCAAAGCCACATTTATTGCATGTCCTTAGTTGCCCTGAGAAGGTGGCAGGTCTTCTCCTTGAACCACTCCATTCCTTGTAGTGTTGGTGCTCACACCATGGTGTTAGAGAGGAAATCTCAAGATATTGACATGGTGACAATAAAGAAATGTCAAATATATGTCCAAGTCAGAATTGGAGGTGATGGTGTTTCCATGGCGTTACTGCTCTTGTCTTTCTCAGTTATAGTGGTCATGGGGCTGGGTGGTGCTGTCCAAGTAAGTTTGCACAGTGTATCTGTTGATCATACATACTGCAGCTACAATGTGCCAGTACCATAGCTGTCCTCCACATAGTTAAAGCTGCTGTTTAATAGCTGCCAACATTAACTTTCAAGGATAATGGGTACTGTTAAGTATGTGTATTGTATTGAACAATTAACACAAAGACTTAAACGTATAACTCAAACAGGTCTTTACTGGTTGGAGGTAGGGACTATACATAGGTCTTTACTTCATGCCCACAGGCGGGAACTGAGGGGGATCAGTACCCACAGTACTATTTATACCCCTATGGCCAGGAGTGGTACTGCGTATCACTACGCCCAACAAGTAGTGCAGTCCTGTCCATAGGTTCAAAGTAGCACACATATTACATACACAACATTCCTCCCTTCCTAGCTTTACAGTCATCTCCCCATTTAACATAACGTAATAACATATATACATATATAACTTCAGGTTTACATAACAGAATAACATAGATACATAGATAACTTCATGTCAAAACAGATCACAGATTCAGTCTCTGCGGAAAACAGTTCACAGATTCAATCTCTGTGGTGGAGTCGGTTCACGTTGCTGGAGTGACTCATTCAATAGTCCTTCCATGGATTTAACAGTTTGAACTTCCGAACTGAATTGGCTCCGTTCGGAGGGACCACGTGTGTGATCTGGTAGAGGTAATAATGGTTCAGATGGGTCATCTTCTGTTTCGACTTTTCCTTTTCTGCTTCTTGGAGACTTTCTGGGCTCCACTGTCAGCTGCCAGCTGCATGTGCAGTTCCTCCTTCTCTCCCTCCTTTTTCTGTAGTAGAGCCACCTTCTCCCGATGTTCCGTAGACTTTCGGTGCTCCTCCATGATTTCTGTATGGTGGGAGTCGAAGTTACAAGTTGGGCAGGACAGGACATAGTAATATTCGGTGTCGTCCTGATCTAGGCCAGCGAGAGGGTCTTCTATTTCCTCCATACCCAGCTGGGCATTAGCCAGCTTTTGTTCCAAGTCCAGACATCTTTCCTGAAGAGACTTCTTCATGCGTACCTCTTCATCCAGCTTTTTCTGGGCTTTCAGCAAGTCGTTTACTAATGACCTCATTTGAGATTTTACTACTTCAACTTCTTTTGGAGATTGATTGATCGGACTATTCAATCCCTCTACCGGAGCAGCTGTTTCAGCGGTCTGTTGTTCTACGTTGACGTGAGTCAGCGTACTTTTGGCATCCAAGGGCTGCTCTGTTGCAGTCATCTCAGTCTGTGTTGCCACCTCAGCTCTTCCAATAACCTTTGAGAGCTCCGAACCCCTTTCCTTTGAATATTGAAGTTCGTGTTCAAGTTTTTCCCATTTCAGAGTCCTGTCCTTCAGCATATGCAGGAGTTGGCTGACCGTTAACTCCTCTGACATCAGACGTTTTGTGTGCTCCTGCTCCATTTTCTCCATCAGCTGCTTCTGTTGTCTTTCCAGATTCTCCAACTCTATATCAAAGAACTCTTTCGTTGCATTCAACTCTTGCTCACAACGGCGAAGCATTTGTTCTAATTGCTGTTGTAGTTTGAAATGGAGTTGAGTTCGAGCCCGGTGTCCCTCAGAAATGGGCACATCAGTAGACTTGCCAGACTCAGAATCCACAGTTAAACTATGTTGTTGTTGCTCAGTGGAATTCTGTGCTGAAACTTTGTCTTTTGCACCTGAGTTGGGCTTACCATCATCCGTTCCAGAGTCTGGGCCGACTATCTTCACCGAGTTCTCACTCGTTATTGTTTGTAGGAAATGCCAGTCCATATTCATTTTCCTAATCCACTCCCGTCCAATAGTGGAGAACCTCCTTCAGATATCACATATAAGTCCATTATTTGACTGTCTTCGCCCTTGTGGACCACTGCAACCTCTATTTTCCCGATGGGGTACACTCTTTGCCCCGTGTATGCTTTCAATATAATCCCCGTATCCTGTAGGGGAACATGTTGGAATAACTTTCCGTAATCTTTCTTATTTATGACCGTCAATGCCGATCCAGTGTCCAATTCCAGTTTTACTTGGACTCCTTCTATCTGAAGAGTGACCCAAATTGTCTGGAGGTCTGCACCCTTACCAGCGTTGAGTACTCTTAAGCTAGCCAGTTCATTACTGCTAGCATCTGAATCGGACTCCTGTTCGGTCACCTTGTGTACCTTTGCGTATTTTCCTTGCGGTGACTTCTTGTTGCTGGTCTTCTTCCCTGACCTGCATACTCTAGCTATATGTCCAAGCCTACCACAAGTTCTACATTCTTGGTTTTTAAACCAACACTGGTTCTGATCATGCGTTGTCTTTCCACAACGATAACATTTGCCAGAACTCACACCCAATTTGTGTGCACTGAGCTCCGGTGACCGTAGCTGCATTACTGCCGTGCCTCTCGCTGCGGCTTCGTGTGCTGCTGCCATAGTGACCGCCTTCTCAAGCGTCAGCTCATTCTCCTCGAGCAGTCGCTTTTGTGTATCCTGTTTAAATAAACCACACACAAATTTGTCTCGAAGTGCCTCTGTCAGTCCCGTTCCAAACTGGCAATATTTCGCTAATTTACGCAATTCCAGCAAATAATCAGCATTGCTTTCATGCTGTAGCTGCCTTCTGTCGTAAAATTTAAATCGTTCCGCTAGCATCAGCGGCGTGGGGTTTAGATGATCTTTCAGGACAGTAACAATCTCATCGAACGTCTTATCCGCCGGTTCATCTGGTGATAACAGGTGTTTCAATTGCCCGTATGTCTTCGCACCCATTAAATTTAATAATGTTAGAGCTTTATCTTGGTCATGAATTTTATTGGCCTTACAATAATTTTTTACTCTTTCAACATATATGGCCCAATCTTCGAGGTCACTATCAAAGGTGCTAATATTCCCGTGTTTAGGCATTGTAGATTTGCAATTTCTCAGATTTTATTTTGTTTACTTGTTATCAAAGATGGCGGCTTCCCGCTCTTGCCGTCGTCCTCCGCCCACAAAATGGCGGTTTTCCCGCGCTTGGCGGTCTTCACCCGTCCCCCGACGCCGTCTCCCTTCAGCCCCCGAGTGCGGCCCTTATCTTTGGTTCCGATCGCCCGAGTGCGGCCCTTATCTTTGGTCCCGATCGCTGGCCCGCGCTGCGCCTCGCACTTGAAGCGGCTCCCGGCCTCTGGCTTACCCGCTCGCGCGTTTCACCGCGGCTCTTATCAGGGATTGCGATCGCCCTTATCTTCTCCAACTTCCCCAGCCCTGTCTTTGCAGCCAACACTGCACGGCTTACCCCACCACCTAGGTTGAACAAGGAAACTGCAGAAAGACTTCTGTCAGTCGCTGGAAGCTGTCAGGATGTTTGCTGCACTCCAGTGCTCAGTCGCTGATGGAGGCTTCAGAGTCCTAAAGCCTGTCGCTTCTAGTGGGGTGGTGATGTTTGAAACCTCTCTTCAACTGCCGCAGGGTAAGAACCTGACTCGTCGCCAGTGTTAAGTATGTGTATTGTATTGAACAATTAACACAAAGACTTAAACGTATAACTCAAACAGGTCTTTACTGGTTGGAGGTAGGGACTATACATAGGTCTTTACTTCATGCCCACAGGCGGGAACTGAGGGGGATCAGTACCCACAGTACTATTTATACCCCTATGGCCAGGAGTGGTACTGCGTATCACTACGCCCAACAAGTAGTGCAGTCCTGTCCATAGGTTCAAAGTAGCACACATATTACATACACAACAGGTACGGTGCTGTGGAACATAACCCTACCAACACCTCCAGGAGTGGAGAAAAATGACAGAAAAAGCTGATAAGAAAAAAAGAGAAAAATAAATCAAGAAATAGGGATTAGATTATACCAGGAATTGAAGATTTAGGGAGGTAGCACCTCTCTCATGGTCCTTGACAGGATACAAGAAGATATGTGTCAAAGCCATCCAACTTCAGAAAGTTCACTACTGGCTGAGAACACAGCAGTACCCAGACAGTGGTGGGTCAAATTTTTCAAAGTCAAATGACTGAGTTAGTTCCTAAGCCAGTCTTGAAATGATGTCGGCCTGTTTAAGTGAATGAAGTGACTCCCATAACATAGGTTACCACAGCAGCCAAGGAGGAAAGAAGACCTGAAATGGCAGGTCTTGGTGGAGCAGATGCAATGATTTTTTCCCCTCAACAGGCAATATATATATATATGGCATCATGTCATCATCACTTCTCCTCCTAGCCCCATGGGGAAAGTAAAGATTTTTTAAAAACCTTGGCCTAGAAATTCAGTCTGGACACTTTTGGGGCGCTAAAGTCGGGCGTTCGCTAAAGTTAGCGCCCGCCGGAAAGTGGAGACCACATCGCCGAAATTCAGTAGAGTTGGCCAAGAGTTTGGCCGAGCGCTGAAACTGGCGTTGCAATGCTCTCTTCAGGCGCTAAGCCGGCAATGCGGCCTGATAACGCCGAGGCCGGGCGCAGCGCAGGTGCGGTCATGTTTTGATTGACAGCAGACACCCTGATGCCGGCCAGCTCTTAAAGGGGGAAGGGTCGACTTTGACTGCTGCCACGCCCTGCATACTGGAGCCCTGCAGCTAGGCCTCAACACTGCTGGTGGGCCAAAATAGCGCCTGGAGCCATGGAGAGGGCCCGTGAACGAGCGCAGCGCTTCTCAGAGCATGCTCTGAGGGTGCTGATTAATGGTGTCGAAAACAAAAGAGAGATCTTGTGCCCGGACAGTGACAAGAAGGCTCCCAGGAGCCAGTACAGGAAAGCCTGGAGGAAAATCGCCCGCAGGGTGTCATCCACCTGCGATGTCCCCAGGAGTGTGGACCAATGCCGCAAGAAGTACAACGACCTCACTCGGATGGTGAAGGTGAGTACCCTTTCCAGTGTCCTCCTCATCCTTGCATGTGCACCTCACATTATGGGCAAAGGGACCTCAAAGGACTAATGGGCAGCCCTCCTCCCGCAGCAATGGCACTGGCATGATCATCAATAGCACTTTCTGCACTTACCACACTGGCCAAGCTATTCAACCATGGGAGGCAGTGCACACAGCAACAGGGCACCACACTGGACAAGCTATTCGACCATGGGAGGCAGTGCACACAGCAACAGGGCACCACACTGTACTTAGAGGCCGTCCTTTCTCTTGCAGGCCAAGCTGGTGTGGAATTTGAGGAGCCAGTCTGCCACCGGGGGAGGCCGTCCCCAGTACCAGCCGCTCAGTGAGCTGGAGGAGAGTGTGGCTCGACTCATGCGTGCCCGGGTGACTGGCCCTGTTGCGATCGGAGATGCGGACCCTGTACTGGGACCCACTGGTAAGGACATGACCGGTTGGACCTCTGTCGTTGCCCTTGCGCTTCAGATCTACATCCTTTCGCACTGACCGACAAATGCGCATAATGCCACCACTCAGGCCTCCCTCGCTGACGCCCTGTCCTCACTCTAAAGCTACTCTTGTGCCTTCCTGCTTTCAGCTGGTGAGGAGGAGGTGGTCCCTGAAGCTCAGAGTGCCAGGCCCTTGGAGGAGGAGGACCAGGAGGAAGGCGGCACATCGGGGGAACCCTCATCCGCGCCAGGGGATGGCAATGGAGGGGAGACGTCTGGCCTGCAGGAGAGCCAGGGGGAAGTGTTGCAGGGGAGGACAGATCCTGGGCCCAGTGGGCTCGAGGCACGCGGGAAGGGTCCGGCAGCACGCCGGACTTCTCCCCAGAGGGGGGAGGTGTTGCAGGGGAGGGCAGATCCTGGGTCCAGTGGGCTCGAGGCACGCGGGAAGGGTCGGCCAGCTCGGCGGCCTTCTCCCCAGAGGGAGAGTCCGCCCTCCAGTCCGGAGACGGTCCTCGCCCAGGAGGTGCGCCTCCTCGATGAGATGTCGGCGGCGTCTGAGCGGCGCCACCAGGAGTTCATGGGGGTTGTGCAACAGATGCCTCAGGCCATTGAGCCCCTGGCTCATAGTGTGGTCGCTTTCGGGGAATCACAGGCCAGGGGGGTCGAACAACTCACGGCAGCGCACGACAGGGGTGTCCAGCAACTCGCGGCAGCCCAGGATGCGACTCGCGAGATGAGTGGTGCCGTCCAGACACTGGCAGAGCTGATGCGGGCACATACCAGGGCAGTTCGGGCACTCACTTCTGCCACACTCGCTGTGGCGCGGAAGCATCGCCAGGGCATCCGCCGCCCTGCTGCAGCACAGCGGTCTGGCCTCCACCAGATTGCTGCGCTTGCTGCACTGCCAGCCCGGCCGAGTGCCAGTGTCTCTGGCGAGCAGCGCGCGCCTGCCATCAGCCAGCTTGCCCCCATTGGTGCAGCCGACACTGCCACTCCCCCAGCCAAGGTGCGCCGAGCTGCTGCTGAGACTGATGCTGGCCAGCCACAGCTGCAGCAGTCAGCAGCCGGCCCCTCCCGGGCTGGGCCTTGTCTAGGCCGACCCCCAAGGGCATCTGCCGACACGCATTGTGGCCCTCATGAGCCTTCCCCCCAGCCTTGCCACATGCGCAGGGCCCAGGTTGAGGTGGAGCAGCAGGTCGGGCAGGGGCCAGAGAAGCCTGTCTAAGGACTCGCCCTCTCGGCACACCCATTAGAGTGTGGTGATAGCGTTTTTTTTTATATTGGGGTGCTTGTGTTCTGGGGGGGCATTATTTTGGTAAGGCCGAGGATCAAGGCATTTTTTGTTTTTAGGGGGTGTTTGTGTTGTGGAGTGGGGGGCTTATTTTTGTAAGGCCGATGATGAAGGCCATTTGGATGGGCAAGTTTTGTTAGTCCTCCCCAGGTTTTGGGAGTGACAGATGTTTTTGACTGTTTTTTGGGGGTCTTGTCTGTTTTTCTGTTTCATGTGGGAAGGGCCCTGAGTTTGTGAAATAAAGCTTTTTATTTATTCAGCATGTCCACGCCTCAGGTTTCAAGTGGTTGTTGCGTTAATCGGCTGAGGGCTTGCGGTGCGGCTGCCTTCAGGTGCGTTCATTGCCACAGCCCATTCCCTGACAGGGGGCCTAGAAGTGTCGATCAATAAGCCCCCGGCGGATGGGCCTTGGACCTTGTGGCTCCCTCCTGGGCTGGTACTCCTCCTCCTCCTCCTCATGGTCCTCCTGCTCGTCCTCCTGAGGTGGTGGTGCAATGTCAGGTGGCAGTGCCTGAGTCCTGCGGATAGCCAGGTTGTGCAGCATGCAGCACACGACGACAAACTGGGAGACTCTATCCGGCGAATACTGTAGAGATCCGCCGGAACGATCCAGGCAGCGGAACCGTTGCTTGAGGACGCCTATCGTTTGCTCTATGATGTTCCTTGTGGCTTGATGGCTTTCGTTGTATGCCTCCTCCGCTGGGGTCCTGGGCGCGCGGAGCGGGGTCATGAGCCATGTACACAAAGGGTAGCCCTTGTCCCCGATAAGCCATCCCCTTGGTGGAGGCTGTGCCTCGAACATGTCAGCCACAGTAGTCTGGTGCAGGATAAATGCATCGTGGCTGCTTCCTGGGAAGCGGGCATTGACAGCGAGGATGCGCTGCCTGTGGTCACACACCAGCTGTACATTTAGGGAATGGTAGCCCTTCCGGTTGCGGTAATCCTCGGCATTGTGGATAGGTGCCCACATAGCCACATGCGTGCAGTCAATGGCGCCCTGCACCATGGGGAAGCGCGCGATCCTGGCAAATCCGACTGCACGCTGCTCCTGCCTCTGTCGGGTCATGGGGAAGGAGATGAATTGGTGTCTCCTCGCGAAAAGTGCATCGGTGACCTGCCGGATGCAGCGATGCGCGACGAACTGGGAGATGTTCGCTATGTCCCCAGCAGCGGCTTGGAAGGAGCCGCTTGCATAAAAGTTCAGAGCCACCGTGACCTTCACTTCCACCGAGAGAGATGTCCTGCACATCAGCTGTGGACGCAGATCTCTGTGAAGCAGCTGGCAGATCTCTGCAACCACCTCCCTTCTGAAGCGCAGCCTCTTAACACAATGCGCGGATAGGACACCTGCTGCCGGTATTGCCTGAGTGGGTAAGGCCTACGTTGCCGACGCCTGATGGCCCCTCTGCATCTAGGCATGGCTGGCCCTCTCTCACAGCGTCTGCGAGCCCTTCGCACATAATGCTGCAACTGAGGGTTGGACCCCCATACAGCCCCCATAATAAAGTTGAAAACAGTGAAATCAAATGAATCAAATGTCAAAGCACTGACCAGAAGCCAAAAATACCTCTCCTATGTTGTCCCAAATCAGTAAGCTCTGTCCCTTGGTCTCTGTCCAGAAATCCAAAGCAGTAAAGTCATTGCAACAAAATGGCTGGGCTTTATAGGTCAGTGTAAGTGCCCTTTAATTAGCGCTCCCCGAGGCCCGCAGGGCCTCTGTTGCGTTCCACTTCACAGTTCTTAGCAGCGCCATGCCCACATTGGGCGGGCGCCACTGAATTTCCGGTTTGGGGCGCACAAACAGCGTTGCACGACGAAATGACGTCATAAGCTGCGCGCGCAGCTGAGCGGGCGCAAACACTTTGCGCCGGTGCTAAATGTCAACTGAATTTGGGCGTTGGCGCAGATCGGTCTGCGCCCGGGCGCTAAGTGCCTAGCGCTGGAAATATACCCCTCTTATGGCGTTACCGGCTGGCGCAACCAACTGAATTTCTAGGCCCTTACCTCTTTATAAAATCACAGAATCATAGAAAGGAGGCCAATCGGCCCATCATGTCTGTGCCAGCCAAAACAGAGCTATCCAGTCTAATCCTACTTTCTTTGAGCCTCTTCTAGCCCCAGATCATCTTCCCCGCTGTCTTCACCTGGTGTGAAAGCCACTGCGGCTTCCCACTCAGGCCGTCGAGTTAAAATTACAGTTGTATCCCAATGACATCATTGGGACCTGACATGCATATGTAAAAAAAGGACCCCACTAGATTTGGGCGGGTGTCCTTGCCACCTGTTCAGTTGAGCAGGTTAAAATCGGGAACCATCAGCTCCTGGTGACTCCAGAGTGGGTAAGTAACCTGGACGATTTTTAACTACTCACATGCCTGGTTTCCACTGGCCACTGGACGGGTAGGATTAAAATTGTCCCCCAAATTATTAAAAACTGCAAATGAAAACTAGTGGAATTCGTAGGACATTATCTCACAAACTTTTATCTTGCTTAGAGTTGAAAAGAAAACGCAAGACAATTCTTTTGGACTGCAGACAGTAGTCCCTTCTTTCCTGACCCCCACCCCACCGAATGTTAACATATGGCTATGGTATGGTAAACTCTAATGGCTGCATTTTGTATTGGAGTTTGTTTCCTGATAAAGATGCCAGGTTTTACAGATCATTCTCAACAATGAGGCCTTGAAATTCCACAGGGGTTCTCCATGTTTTCTGCTATGAAGGTCAATCATCACAGCCCCAGGACATCACTGCAGGAGTTCCTCAGGACAGAGACCTAGGCCCAACCATCTTCAGCTGCTTCATCATAAGGTCAGAAATGGGGATGCTCGCTGATGACTGCAGTGTTCAGCGCCATTCACAACTCCTCAGATAATGAAGCAGTCCATGCCCACATGCAACAAGACCTGAACGATATTCAGACTTGGGCTGATAAGTGGCAGGTAACATTCACGCCACAGAGGTGCCAGGCAATGACTATCTCCAACAAGTGAGAGTCTAACCACCTCTCCTTGACATTCAATGGCATGACCATCGCCGAATCACCCACCATCAACATCCTGGGGGTCAACATTGACCAGAAACTTAACTGGATTAGCTACATAAATACTGTGGCAACAAGAGCAGGTCAGAGGCTGGGTATTCTACAGCGAGTGTCTCACCTCCTGACTCCCCTAAGCCTTTCCACCATCTACAAGGCACAAGTAAGGAGTGTGATGGAATACTCTCAACTTGCCTGGATGAGTGCAGCTGCAACAACACTCATGCAGCCCGTTTGATTGGCACCCCATCCACCTCCTTAAACATTCACTCCCTCCACCACCGGTGTACTGTGGCTGCAGTGTGTACCATTTGCAAGATGCACTGCAGCAACTCGCCAAGGGTTCTTCAGCAGCATCTCCCAAACCCGCGACCTCTTCCACCTAGAAGGACAAGGGCAGCAGGCGCATGGGAACACCACCACCTCCAAGTTCCCCTCCAAATCACACACCATCCTGACTTAAAAGTATATCGCTGATCCTTCATCGTCGCTGGGTCAACGTCCTGGAACTCCCTGCCTAACAACACTGTGGGAGTACCTTCACCACACGGACTACAGCGGTTCAAGAAGGTGGCTCACCACCACCTTCTCAAGGGCAACTAGGGATGGGCAATAAATGCTGGTCTTGCCAGCGAAGCCCAGATCCCATAAGCGAATAAAAAAAAAACTCCGGCAGGAGATTGGTGTGGCCCCCAGGGAAATGGACGATTCAGCCATTTACTGCATTATCCCATGGGTCTACCAGTCTCCCACTGGGGAGCTATAGTGGGAGACTGCTAGAACCCTCATGGAATTTCAAGGCCTGAATTTTCTTTCTTATAACTTTGTTTTTATTGAGAAACAAAGGTGAAAAGCCAAGGCCCACTGTGTAATGCACCAGGATGACTGAAAAGAATAAAAGACAAAGGGGGAGAAATTTGGTATTGCCCTGTTTGGGGCACAATTATCGGCCAGGCGCAAAGTTTAGTGCCTGCTGCTAATTATCGCCTCCAACTGCAAACTTCGCTTTTATCGCCCCTGGAGGTGATTGGAGCACTAAATCAGCTGCTACACGCCTGTCTTAAGGCGCAAAGGCCGAGGAGTGAGGCGCTAACTCAGAGCGCGGGCGAATCTCATGCGATGTCAGTCAGCAATGGAACACAGACACACTGGCGCCGGCCAGTTCTTAAATGGGAGGGTCGATCTTGCTCTCCATCCACACCCTGCTCATTGCAGTCTTGAATCTTGGCCTGGAGAGACCTGTACATCAAATCTACTTGAAAGAACAATGGAGAGGTCCAGGGAAAGAGCTCAGAGTGCAGCCCCCAAAGTCTCTTCTAAATCGATGCAAGGAAGGTCAAATCAAAATGAACCTGCAAAGTGCTGCTCAGTACCCAATACTCCTTCACACAGCATTGAATCTCTCCAGAAGTCTCTCTCTCTCTCAGAATGCGTGGTACAAAAATGTCACCGACAAAAAAGGCAGTAAGCGGTCGCCTTTAAATAGCGCTCCCCCAGTCCCTTCCTGACTGCAAAACGATTCCGTCAACCTGTCATTGCTAGCGGTAGGCGGTAAGACAGGGGGCGCCACTCAATATCCGGTCCGGGGCGATACCAAGGCGTTGCACACTCGACTGACGTCACGATCTGCGGACGCAGGAGATCGTGGTGGCAGTGTTAAGTGTCGCCGTAAAACATCTGGTCAATTTTGCGAGCGGTGCAAACATCGCCGCGTCCGGGCGCTAGTTGCTTTGTGCCCCATTAGCGCCCTCTTAAGGTGCTAATGTGAGGTGCTAAGCAACCAAATTTTTCCCCCAAAGAATTATTGACTGGAGGCTTGTGTTTCAAAAAATAGAAGATTAAGGGTGGAAGAAAGAGAGAGAGGCAGGGACCTCCATAGTTCTGAGGTCCTAGGAAAGAATCATTTAAAATGGGACTTGGGGATGAGTACTGTTCAACACAGTGAGGATGTAGGGAGGAAGTGTGTATATGTGACAGCATAATTAGAGCTTAGAAAAAATCAAAGCAAACAGTCGAAAGGAACATTTGCCATCGCGGTATCAGTAGAGAGACAAGAAAGTTTGCGATGGAGAAAGATTGGATCTAGAGCTGTGTTGCGTCCGTGTATAATAAGACACAGACTGCGGAGAACGGTACAACAGGTGTTCACTCAACGTGGCTCACACTGCAACTGATCTGTACAGATTACTACATAGTGCTATATACAGGTGTGGTCATTGCCGGTACTACAGTATACATGAGCTGTAAAAAGTAGTTCCCCCCTTTAAAAGTATATACATTACAATTCCTCCCCTTTTAGATTAACAGTACCATAACACTCATTTAACAATTAAATATCAAACTAATTACAATTAACACTTTTAACATGCAACATGAGCTGAAAATAGGCTATTTATATATTCAGTCTTTGGGGAGGCCTCCTGATCCTTTCTGGATAGCGCCTTTCCTGAGTGTCTTGCTCTTGGTGCGGAGGTGATTCTGGCCCCGTCATCGGTTGGTTCGTCAGCTTCCGGTGCTACTGTTTCTGGGGTAGATGCGACCTGTACGTCGGGTTCATCACCAGGTATGTATGGGCGAGGCATGGGGTTGACTTGTTCCTGTGACTCTAGGATCTGGTCAGCATGGCGTCTCACGATGCTCTCCCCAACATCCACTGTGTACATTAGTGGGCCCTGCCGTGTGCATATCGTTCCTGGCTGCCATTTTTCTGTTCGGTAGTCGCGGGCCAAGACTGGTTGCCCTACATTGAAGCTCCTTGTTGGCTTCTCATGGATGTGCTGGAATTGCTCACTCTCAACATCTCTTCGTACGTTTGGTCTGAGCAAATCCAGGCGAGATCTTAACCTTCGGTTATAGAACATCATGGCTGGGGCCTGGTTGGTGACTGCATGTGTCGCATTCCGGTAGACGAACAGGAAATTGTCCACCTTATGCTGCAGCGGAATGTTGTCATTGTACATAGCCTTTATTGCCTTCTTAAAGGTTTGTACGAACCTCTCAACCAATCCATTTGTGGCTGGATGATACGGGGCGGATGCGTAATGCCTTACCCCATTCTTTTTCAAGAACCTCCGGAACTCTTCGGACACAAACTGTGGTCCGTTGTCGGAGCAAATCTGTTCTGGCAAGCCATTCCTGGCAAAAATGGTCTGTAGGACTGCAATAGTTTTCTCCGTGGTGGTGGAGGACATTTTGATGACCTCAGGCCATTTCGAGCGCGCATCCACGGCTATTAAAAACATTGAGTCCGTGAATGGACCAGCAAAATCAATATGCACCCGTTGCCATGGAGATGAGGGCCACTCCCATGGGTGTAGAGGGGCCTGTGGTGTTGCATTTTGGATTTCTGGCATCCTGAGCAGCTCTTGGTCAGGTCCTCGATTTGTTTATCAATTCCCGGCCACTACACATAAGCCCTGGCTAGGCTTTTCATTTTTACCACTCCCAGATGACCCTCATGAAGCTCATTGAGCACTCTGTCCCTTAACTTGGGTGGAATTACCACTCGGGATCCACACATCAAGGTCCCCCGGCACACTGACAGCTGTTCTCTCCTTGTCGAGAATGCTGGCAACAGTGAGTCGCCATGTGCTGGCCATCCATTATGACATCAGCGCCGACCTGTATGGCTGCTGTTTTACGAGCTCCTCCCCAACTGGTATTTTAATGTTGTATTTAATTAATTTATTTGTATTTAATGTATTTAATATTGTATTTTAATATTGTATTTTAATATGTCGTACTGTTAGTTTTTAGTATTCTACTGTTTAGTATTTAGCACTCTAGTTTTAGTATTACAGGTAGACTACCCTTTATCCGGACTTCCGAAAGCCGAAACCCTCTAAAAACTGAAGGTTTTTTCGTTCAGCGTAAGTCGTGCGTACGAACGAAAAAACCTTCGGTTTTTAGAGGGTTCCGGTTTCGGAAGTTCGGATAAAGGGTAAGTCGTGCACACGACCCCCCGCCGACCCCCCCGCGGACCCTGCGGGCCCCGACAACCGCCGACCCCGCCAGCCCCGACAACCGCCGACCCCCCCGCGGACCCCGCCGGCCCCGACAACCGCCGACCCCGCCAGCCCCGACAACCGCCAACCCCCCCGCGGACCCCGCGGGCCCCGACAACCGCCGACCCCGCCAGCCCCGACAACCGCCGACCCCCCCGCGGACCCCGCCGGCCCCGACAACCGCCGACCCCGCCAGCCCCGACAACCGCCGACCCCCCCGCGGACCCCGCCGGCCCCGACAACCGCCGACCCCGCTAGCCCCGACAACCGCCGACCCCCCCACGGACCCCGCGGGCCCCGACAACCGCCGACCCCGCAAGCCCCAACAACCGCCGACCCCCCCGCGGACCCCGCCGGCCCCGACAACCGCCGACCCCGCCAGCCCCGACAACCGCCGACCCCCCCGCGGACCCCGCCGGCCCCGACCTCCGCCGACCCCGACTGACTTACGCTGAGCGTCAGCGTGAGTCGTGCGCACGACTCCCCGCCGACCCCCCCCCCCCCGCGGACCCCCGCCGACCCACCTTCCGAAATCCAAAATTCTCCTTTATCCGAAACTCGGCTGGTCCCGAGGTTTTCGGATAAAGGATAGTCTACCTGTAGTAATTTAGTTGTTTTTTAAAAAAAGATTCTACTGTTTAACCGACCTGTATGGCTGCTGTTTTATGAGCTCCCCAACTGGTATTTTAATGTTGTATTTAATGTATTTAATGTTGTATTTTAATATATCGTACTGTTAGTTTTTTAGTATTCTACTGTTTAGTATTTAGCATTCTAGTTTTTGTATTAGTAGTTTAGTTGTTTTTTTAAAATATTCTACTGTTTAACCGACCTGTATGGCTTATGAAGGTAGCCGCTGTTTTACGAGCTCGTCCACAACTTTCCACTTTATTTATTATTTTATTGTTATTATTAAACAATTTTGTAAGTAATTTAATTTTTCTTCACTTATCCGGCAATCACTTCTGAACATAAGATCGTCCGGAGATATAGGACCTACCCCCGATTTTTCGAACTGGGATTCTGCTGCTAGTACCATCTACCCTCCCACCTGCTTACCTGACTTCATTCCTGTGATCAGGAAGTGACGCCGGCGCAAGCGGGGCAGACGAGCAGGTGCATTAGTGAAGCTGAGGCGACGTGAACACCATCCCCCCCTTCCGAGTATTCTCCTGGCGAATGTGCAGTCACTGGACAATAAGCTGGACGAACTCAGAGGGAGGCTCACCTTCTAGCGAGACATTAAGAACTGCAATGTCTTGATTTTTACTGAGACTTGGCTTGATCCATCGACACCAGCTTCGACCATTCAACCAGAGGGATTCAACATTCACCGGCTAGACCGAACAAAGGACTCGGGGAAAAATAGAGGGGGTGGAGTATGCTTTATGATCAACAATTCTTGGTGTTCCGACGTGGAACTACTTACATCTTCTTGTTCACCCGATCTTGAACACCTGATGATCAAATGCCGACCCTTCTACCTCCCGAGAGAGTTCTCATCCGTGATCATTACAGCGGTGTATATTCCACCACAGGCCGACACAAATAGGGCACTAAACGAGCTGTATGGGATCATTAGCAGGCTTGAAACTTCCCATCCAGAGGCTGCATTCATCGTGGCTGGCGATTTCAACAAAGCCAATCTGAAGAAAGTACTGCCTAAATACCATCAGCATATCACCTGCCCAACGCGAGCCAAGAACACACTAGATCACGTTTACACTCCATTCCGGGATGGATACAAGGCCCTCCCCTGCCCTCCCTTCGGCAAATCAGATCACGACTCCATCCTGCTGCTACCCACCTATAGACAGAAACTGAAACAGGAAAAGCCTGTGATGAGATCTCTACAACGCTGGTTGGATCAATCAGATGCTATGTTACAAGACTGTTTTGATTCCACTGACTGGGATATGTTTCGGAATGCCTCGGACAATGACATCAACACATATACAGATTCAGTCATTAGTTTCATAAACAATTGCATAGACGACATTGTTCCGAGGATTGTTGTACGAACATTTCCCAACCAAAAACCATGGGTAAATGGCAATATCCGTGCTATGCTAAAAGCACGGTCCATCGCATTCAACTCTGGGGACATGGATGAGTACAGAAATCAAGGTACGACCTCAGAAAAACCATCAAAAATGCAAAAAGACAATACACGGACAAAGTGGAGTCACACTATCATAGCTCAGATTCGTGAAGGATGTGGTGTGGACTACAATCTATTACAGACTACAAAGGGAAACCCAACTGTGTCATGCCCAGCAATGCCTCTCTCCCGGATGAGCTTAACACTTTTTACGCCCGGTTTGAGGCCAACAACAACTGGCCTGTTACAAGGGCGCCCGCAGCTCAGGACGACCGGGTCTTCTCAATCTTCGTGGCTGACGTGAGCAAGACCTTTAAGAGAGTGAACACCCACAAAGCACCCGGTCCAGATGGAATCCCTGGGCGTGTCCTTAGAGCATGCGCTGACCAGCTGGCAGCCGTGTTTACAGATATATTCAACCGTTCACTGTACCAGTCTGTAGTCCCCACCCGCTTCAAGATGACATCGGTTATTCCAGTCCCCAAAAAAACAAAAGTAACCTGTTTAAACGACTACCGGCCTATAGCACTCACTTCTGTCATGAAGTGCTTTGAGAGGCTGGTCAAAACCCACATCAACTCATTACTACCTGACACACTGGACCCACTTCAATTTGCCTACCGCCCAAACAGATCTAGGGATGATGCCATCGCCACTGTACTGCACACTGCCTTATCACACCTGGATAAGAGGAACACCTATGTGAGAATGTTGTTCATTGATTATAGTTCAGCTTTCAATACCATTATCCCCTCCAAGCTTGTCAACAAGCTCAGTGAGCTAGGACTTAACACCTCCCTATGCAACTGGATCCTGGACTTCTTGACGGGAAGACCCTAGGTGGTGAAAATAGGCAGAAACACCTCCTCCACACTGATCCTGAACACGGGAGCTCCCCAGGGTTGTGCGCTCAGCCCCCTTCTGTACTCCTTGTTTACTCACGACTGCGTGGCCACGTACAACTTCAACTCCATCATCAAGTTTGCTGATGACACTACCGTTGTAGGCCTGATCACAGATGGTGACGAGACAGGCTACAGGGAGGAGGTAAGAGCCCTAGGAGAATGGTGCAAGTACAACCTCTCCCTCAACATCAGCAAAACAAAGGAGATGATCGTGGATTACAGGAAGCAGCAGGGGGAGGGACACACCCCAATCTACATCAAAGGGGCTGAGGTGGAGAGGGTCAGCAGCTTCAAATTCCTGGGTGTATTCATTACGGAGGACTTAACGCGGTCTCATCACATCGACGTTGTAACCAAGAAGGCATGCCAACACCTGTTCTTCCTCAGGAGACTGAAGAAATTTGGAATGGCCCCCCAGATTCTCACCAACTTCACAGAATCACAGAAACCCCACAGTGCAGATGGAGGCCATTTCGGCCCATCGAGCCTGCACCGACACATATCCCACCCGATCCCCGTAACCCCTACACCAACACATATCCCACCCTATCCCCGTAACCCCACGTATTTAATCCCCCTAACACTAAGGGTCAATTTATCATAGCCAATCAACCTAACTCACACATCTTTGGACTGTGGGAGGAAACCGGAGCACCCGGAGGAAACCCACGCAAACACGGGGAGAATGTGCAAACTCCACACAGACAGTCGCCCGAGGCCGGATTCGAACCCGGGTCCCTGGCGCTGTGAGGCAACAGTGCTAACCACTATGCCACCGTGCTGCCTTCTACCGGTGCACCATCGAGAGTATCCTGTCCGGCTGCATCACTACCTGGTATGGCAACTGCACCGCCACAGACCGCAAGGCTCTACAGATGGTAGTGAAAGCTGCATAACACACTATAGGAATTAAACTACCTGCTGTGCAGGATATCTACCCCGAGAGGTGCCGGGGGAAGGCCCTGAGAATCATTAAAGACGCGAGTCACCCCAGCCACAACCTTTTCGCCCTGCTCCCGTCTGGTAAGAGATAACGAAGCATACCGTCTCGTACCAACAGGTTTCGAAACAGCTTCTACCCCCAGGCCATAAAACTCATGAATGATTAATTTATTATTATTTATTACTGTTGTTTTATTTATTACTAGCTGGGGGGGCCCCGCGTTGCCAGGGCTGTTTTGGGCCGGGCGGTTTAAATGGAGTCCCAGGCTTTGGGGCCTGTCTGTCTGTCCCTGTGTGAATCTGCTGCCGGGCAACATTTTAAATCGAGTCCCAGGCTTTGGGCCCTGTCTCTGTGTCCCTCTGTCAATCAAATCAAATCAAATCAATCAAATCAAATCAAATCAAATCAACTTTTATTGTCATTGTTAGTGCACAAGTGCAGTACAACGAAATGTAGGCTTGCGGCTCCCGAGAGTGTACATTTAGATTAAGACATTTAAACATTCAACATACATTTGGCTTGTAATACATTAACATAAACATAACCATAATAAAGTGCATTGGCAGATGTGCAGGCTTTAGAGTTTATTTGTGGAGTTCAGTAGGATGACAGCCCTGGGAAAGAAGCTGTTCCTAAATCTGGTCATACGGGCAACATTTCTACCTTTTAATACCTTGAAAGATGAAAGTGAAAGTACTTATAAAACGTTTTTGGTAAATGTTATGTTATTTTTAAAAGAGATATGAACTTTTTCGAAGCTGGATTAGCAGATTTTGAGCTGGAAGTAGTGAAGCAATGGCTGCCGGATGCCTGAGTTGAAAAGCATTAGCCCCGCCCACAGACACAGCGATTGGCCAACCATCAGGTGACTGAACTGTAGGATTGGTCAATCGTGACGGCACAGGATTGGTCGAACCTTGACGTCAGTCAATCAATGCTAATTAGCAGATAATTAGTTTAATTTGCAAGGTTTTTTGCATAAGGCGCGAACAATTTTTGTCCGACCGAAAAGTATATACGCTTACGACCGTCCCGGAACGGTAAGCTTTCTTGGAGGTAACGCTCGCGCAGGTACGCTCTATAACTTTCGAGCGTATAGCCGGACAGACAAAACGTATGGAACCGCTTTATATATATAGATAGACTAGCTGGAGGAGCCCGGCGTTGCCAGGGCTATTTTGGGCCGGGCGGTTTAAATCGAGTCCCAGGCTTTCGGGCCTGTCTCTGTGTTCCTCTGTGAATCTGCTGCCAGCAACCTTTTAAATCGAGTCCCAGGCTTTCGGGCCTGTCTCTGTGTCCCTCTGTGAATCTGCTGCCGGGCAACATTTCTACCTTTTAATACCTTGCAAGATGAAAGTGAAAGTACTTATAAAACATTTTTGGTAAATCTTATGTTATTTTTAAAAGAGATACTAACTTTTTCGAAGCTGGATTAGCAGATTTTGAGCTGGAAGTAAATGGGGTTTTTAGCTTGAGGCAATGGCTGCCAGATCCCTGAGATGAAAATGATTAGTCCCGCCCACACACACACCGATTGGCCAACCATCAGGTGACTAAACTGTAGGATTGGTGAATCATGACGGCACAGGATTGGTCGAACCTTGACGTCAGTCAATCAATGCTAATTAGCAGAAAATGAGCGTAATTTTGAAGGATTTTTGTATAACGCGTGAACAATTTTCGTCCGAGCGAAAAGTAAATATGCTTACGACTGTCCCGGAAGCGTAAGCTTTCTTTGGACGTAACGCACGGGTAGGTACGCCCTATAACTTTCGAGCGTATAGCCGGACAGACAAAACGTAAGGAACCGCTTTATATATATATATATAAGATAGACTAGCTGAAGTGCCCGGTGGTGCCGAGGCTTTTTCAAGGGAATGTTGTTGTTGGAAGAGAGAGAGAGAGCAACTGGGGGGAAGAGAGAGAGCGACTGGGGGGAAGAGAGAGAGCGACTGGGGGGAAGAGAGAGAGCGACTGGGGAGAAGAGAGAGAGCGACTGGGGGGAAGAGGGGGGAAAGAGAGGGGGGAAGGGGAGGGGGAAGGGGAGGGGGGGGAGGGGGAGGGGAGCGGGGAGGAAGGGGGGGAAGAAGGGGAAGGGGGAAGGGGAGGGGGGAAGGGGAGGGGGGGAGGGGGAGGGGAAGGGGGAAAAGGGGAAGGGGGGAAGGGGAGGGGGAAGGGGAGGGGGGAGGGGAGGGAGGGAGAGGGAGGGGGTGGAGGGGAAGGGGGAGAGGGAGGGGAAGGGGGAGAGTCCCCGAGCCCCCTGATCCCCGAGGCTCGCCCTCCCCCAAACTCCCGAGCCCCCTGATCCCCGAGGCTCGCCCCCCCCCTGAACTCCCGAGCCCCCTGATCCCTGCCCCCCCGAGGCTCACCCTGGCACCCCCCACCAACCCGACCACCGAACTCCGGTGGCCCGATCTTCCGAGCACCGGCCCCCCGCCCTCCGGAGCCCCGCCCTCCCGAGCTGGTTTCAAGACCGCCGATTGCGGCTGTGAGAGACGGCCGGCGGGCCCGGTTGCCGGGGTAACCCTTCCCGCTCACCAAGCCCCGGCCGAGATCCGCACTCCCGAGAGCCCCCCCGCCCGAGCCGAGCGGGGAACAGAGAGACGCCGCGTCTCAGCTGCTCCTGCTGCGCGCGCACCCTGACGCTCGTGGCTGACACCGTTGCCCTGGGTAACGTGACACCGGGGGGGCGGGGGTGGTGAGGAGCTTAGCAGAAGCCGTGGGACAATTACCTAGCTCGGGCCTGGCTGGGCAAGAAAGGCCCAGGCTTTCAGGCCTAACAAAAACGGGGAAAGGTAGGAAAAAGAATCTTCAGGTTAGAGAAAATATTTACAAATGAATCTAGTTTTTTTTAAAACAATTTAATAAAAACAATTTTATTTTGCTGGAAATGTATATTTGAAAAGAAAGATGCAGAAAGCAGGAAAAAGAATGGAAGCAAGATGGCGGCTACTCACCTCGGTTCAGAACGATAAGGCCTGCCCACACACACACCGATTGGTCGACCGTCAGGTCACCAAACCTTGAGGTCACTCTGTCGCTAATGAGCGGATAATGAGATGCTAATGAGCGGAATGTTGAAGGTTTTTTGGATACCGCGGGTGCAATTTTTGCCCGGCCGAAACGTAAATACGCTTAAGACCGTTTTGGAAAGGTAAGCTTTCTTTTGACGTAACGCACGCATAGGTACGCTCTATAACTTTCAAGCGCATACCAGACAGACGCACACGTGATGACAGACAGAAGGACAGACAGACAGAAGACAGACAGAAGGACAGACAGAAGGACAGACAGATCGACCGATTTATATATATAGATAGAAGACTAGCTGGGGGAGCCCGGCTTTGCCAGGGCTGTTTTGGGCCAGGCGGTTTAAATCGAGTCCCAGGCTTTCGGGCCTGTCTCTGTGTCCCTCTGTGAATCTGCTGCCGGGCAACATTTTGAATCGAGTCCCAGGCTTTCGGGCCTGTCTCTGTGTCCCTCTGTATATCTGCTGCCGGGCAACATTTCTACCTTTTAATACCTTCAAAGGTGAAAGTGAAAGTACTTATGTAACCCCTTCATGGTTCTCTAGATATATGTCAGATGTGGTCTCTGTTGTAGACAGTATTCTGTAGTCCATTAAGGAGATCACTACTACAATGGCTTAATTCTAATTATCTTACTTTATAGTTTTAACGTCAGACAGTATAAGAAGATTACGGGTCAATGACCTAAATTAGACATTTGCATACATTAGAATGAATCTAGACATAATAAACATACATTCTCCATTTATATGGATTCAAAGGAGAATCTGTCCCTGTGTCCAAATTCGAGTGCACTCTTTCATTGGCGCGCTTAAGTTGGAGCTTATGGTATGTATAATGTCTGCAAGACTTACGACTCCGAACCCCTTCGTTGAATTCTCTTCACGATCACTGAATCCCACTTTGAGTTCTGGATGCAGAGCTACTAATACGAAGGGCGGCGGCCGAGTTTGGAAGCCCGGGATGGGATGCAGCAGCCATTTGCCTCCTGAGCCCTCTTTTCAGAGCTCCTGCCCTCTTTTCTTCCAGTCACTCCCGTTTCCCGCTCGAAAAACCCGACTCCACCCCTTCCTCCTGGGGTTTCTGCCTGGAGACTGCGCAGCCTCACTGTCTGCAACAGTTGATACTGGTGCAGAATTATGGAAAGTCTGCTCTTAGTCACATTGTGTCCTTAAAAGTTCTTGCCGTACCTTCACATGGGCAACTTTAACCCAGGGATTTATAACAATGATAATACAGTGTCTAAGTTAAAGATTGATAACCATACTTAGCGTACATAACATTTCCAGTGGGTATTACACTCCCCCCCCTACCAAATATAGGCATGTCCCCATGACTAATGAACTTTGCACATAAGTGGTTGCATGCTTCCCAACCATGTATGAAGGGAGGTAACATATCGAACCGTAAGGGCTATCATTACACTTGGCACTCCTAGTGTACTGTATGTCAATCTTTCAGGAACCTTCTTAACTCGCTGTGAGCTCCTTATTTCGGATACCCGGTCTTCAGTTCCTTCAACTACATTGGAGGCGTTGGTTCCTTTGTTATCATGCCTTTCAGTCTCTTTTATCTCCTTCTCGGAAGCATCTGGTTCTTCCCAGACCATGTCCAAGTCTGAGCTAAATGGTTCAGACAATTCATCCAGATTCTGTCTTATGCATCTTTCTGGGAGTTCGTGCCATAGATCCCATTCTTCATCTTCCGACTCATCAGGTTCCTCATGATCCACACACTGTGTCATGGGTTTTCTGTCTTCTGGAACAAAGTTTTCCTGATTTCTCGTTTTTTTCCTTCTTCTTCTCTGCAGGGTTCTCCTACTAGGTGTCAGCTCATTATCCGCTGGCGGATCCAGACGCACTTGCTGTCCCAATGGCAGGATATGATTCCGGTGCAGTATTTTTATGGGTCCATTCCCACCTGCAGGTTTTAGCCGAAACACAGGTAGTTGTGACATTTGACTTTCAACAATGTAAGGTGTAGAAGCCCAGCGGTCTGCTAACTTATGTTTCCCTTGAAGTCCTAGGTTCCGTATGAGAACTCGGTCACCAGGCATGAGTTGGGAAAAACGGATCTTCTGGTCATACCTCTGCTTATTTCCTTTATTCTGTTTGGCAGAAACAGACTCAGCAAGTTCATAAGCAGCTTGCAATTCCTTTCTCATGTCAGATACATACTTGAGGTAAGTTCTCTGTGATGTGCCATCACTGGATACTCCGAAACACAAATCCACCGGCATCCTCGCTTCACGTCCAAAAATGAGGTAGTACGGTGAAAAACCACTAGCGTCATTTCGGGTAGAATTATAAGAATGAACAAGATGTCCAATGTGCCGAATCCACTTGTTCTTTCGCTTTGAATCCAGCGTTCCAAGCATGTCTAACAAAGTACGGTTAAACCGCTCAGGTTGAGGATCTCCCTGAGGATGGTTTGGAGTTGTTCTTGACTTCTCAATCCCGAGCATGGACAACAACTCATGTATAAGTCTACTTTCAAAGTCTTTACCTTGATCACTGTGTATTCGCTTTGACAGTCCATAGTGGATGAAGTATTTCTCCCACAACACTTTGGCAACGGTGGATGCTTTCTGATCCTTTGTGGGAAAAGCTTGGGCATAGCGAGTATAATGATCTGTAATGACCAAGACATTTGCGGTATTGCTGGAATCGGGTTCGATGGACAGAAAATCCATACAGACAAGGTCTAGAGGTCCATCACTTTGCATGTGAAACAGAGGAGCAACTCTTAGGTAAAATCTTTCTCTGGACACAACGTGCACAGGACTTGCAGAACTCCTCAACCGCAGACTTCATACGCGGCCAATAGAATCTGTCCTTGACCAACCCATAGGTCTTATCTACTCCCAGATGACCTGCGTCATCATGCAAAGACTTCATCACTATTTCCCTGTACTTTTCAGGCAGGACCAACTGTGAATGACATGGTTTAGTGGGTGGGTGAGTGATTCTACACAACACTCCCTCTTTAATTTCCAAGTGGTCCCATTCTCTTAGGAGCAGACGACAGTCAGGATGTTTTGATTTGTCGATCTGTGTAATATCACCCAGACGGAGAGCTGAAAACACCTCATGAATACAGGGATCCTCCTGTTGTGCTTTGGATATTTCAGATGAACACAACGTGGGTAAGTTTTGTACACCCAAACTGGAAAGGTTGCAAAATGCCTGGGGAACAGCATGCATTGACGCTCCCAAGTGGTCAATCTCTCGGGCATGAAATGAATTCTTTGGGCCAGATACCACGGACATCTGACACATTACTTTCACATCTGCTGAAGCAACATCTTTCCACTCTGGTTTCTGGTAGTGTGGGCGACGAGACAGAGCATCTGCGTCAATGTTCTGGTTCCCAGGTCTGTACCTGAGACTAAAGTCGTAAGCAGATAGTGCAGCAAGCCAGCGGTGGCCGGTGGCATCAAGTTTTGCCGAAGTCAACACATAGGTGTATGATTCGCGAAATTTTCATTAAATAATCACGTAGGAAAATAGGGTTAATAAAACAGCTTTATTGACCAAAAGAAGCTTATACAGAGAAACCTTTGATAAAAGAGCACACAAAATGGCCGCCAGACCTCGTGACCAGCTTCTGGGACCATTTGAATTTCTGTTACTGCAAGCCAGACAAGCTTGTGGATTGAGGGCATTAAAAGCCCGCGAAAACCAGTTTCGGGAAGCCGAAACTCATGGAACTGAGCATACATAATTGATTAGATTATAAGTACAGGACAGATTTGGGTGGCATGATGAGACCCATCAAGAAATGGGTGGACAATTGAGCGAACGCTTTAACCCATTACACTGTACAAAGAGAAGCCGTTTAACAGCCATCCAGGGCAATCTCCAGACCGATCAATATACAAACCAAGTTACGGTAACAAAGCAAAGACATTATTGGCCCAGGAAGGCCAGTTCAGCTATCACCAACTCCCGTTATGAAGACAAAACACCCCTGCAGAGAGTTCTGCCCACCAAAATTATTACAAAGACAGGACTATGATTTGGCGGGAGATAAGAATGTTCCAAAAAAAAAGTATAACTGTGGATTGAGTAAAGTCCATCGGTACTTCGGTTCGGAACGTGTTCGGTTCGTGGTTCGGTAAACGGTGTCCAGCGGGGTGTTCAGCCGTGTGTTCTGCGACTTTGGGAGGTTCGGCCAGGCAAGGCCCGGCCACGACGAGAAGATGACGAGAAGAATTTGGCTTGGAAGCCAGCTCAGCCAGGCAAGGCCCGGCCACGACGGGAAGACGACGAGGGAGGCCCGGGTACTTTTGTCGGGAGATCATCGACGACCCAGGCTGGAGAAGAAGACACTCAGGTCCCGGAGTGTGCATCCAGTTCTTCAACATCACATCGGTAACGGATCCATCCATGGCGAGCGCTCACCAAGGCTGTATCGGCTGCCTCCATCGCAGGAGAACCAACAGGAAAACAAGCTGCGCCAGAAGCTTCCAAACCCACGTGACGACGGAAAGCTGTGTCGAAAGGCTGCAAAGCCTTTTTCGCAATTCTTAAAGTGGTGAGCATGATCCCGAGTCCCTCAAATCGAAACTTAGTTAGGTTTAGGGGAGGGGGTTAAGGGTAATTGTAATGTGTTACCCCTTTCACGATGTGCTGTGTGTTCCCCATTTCTATAGAGTTAAGTTTATAGATGTGTGCATGCTTGTAGTTGCTTTAATCTGTGCATATGACATGTATTTTATAATGCTGCAAACTGTTAAATAAAGGCATCCATTTCGTGCAATTCGACCTGGTCTATTGAGTTTTTCTCTGCACTACAGCTCCCTGCACCTAAGTCCAAGGTCTAGAACCGTAGGGGCGAGTGGGTCGAACCACTCATGGGTAATTATTGCAAGAAGCCTGGCAGGAGACCAGAGCAAGCAAGAGAAACCCCCTACAGAGATGGCGACCGCGGCAGGACCTTGGCAGCAGGAATGTAGGCCTAGAAATTCAGTATAGCCACTTTTGGGGCGGTAAAGTCGGGCGGCCGCTAAAGTTTGCGCCCGGCACAAAGTCGCGCCCCCTTCGCCGATATTCAGTTGCATCGCCCTAAGAGGTTACTGCTGCGCTAAAACAGGCAATGCACGACTATCATTAGGCGCTAAGCCGGCAGCCCGGGACGCTAACACCGGAAGTTGGGCGCAGGGCAGGTGCGGCGAGCTGCTGATTGCCGGCAGACACTCTGGCTCCGGTGAGCTCTTAAAGGGGGAGGGTGGATTTGTTTTTTTGAAAGGCCGAGACGACTCCTCCTCCTCCTCCTCCTCCTCCTCCTCCTCCCCAAAGAAGGAGTGTTGCAAAACGGCTGCCTTTTCTACTGCAGGAGTGCCCTTTAATTTGCGCTCCCCGCGGCCCACCTCGGCTGTGTACCGTTCCACTTCACAGTCGTTCGGGCTGCCAGGCGCACAATGGGGCAGCGCGAGTGAAGTTCCGGTTCTGGGCGCACAAAGGGCGTTGCACGATGAAATGACGTCGTGATCTGCGCGCGCAGATGAGCGCGCGCAATGACTTTGCGCCGGCGCTAAATGTCTACTGAAGTTGGGGCGAGGCACAGATTGCGCTGTGCCCTGGCGCTAAGCGCCTAGTGCTCAAGATCTACTCCTCCTAAGGCGCTAACGGCTGGCGCAGCCAACTGAATTTCTAGGCCGTAGTGTTTTAGATCAAGGTCTGAATAAACGAAATGTGATGGATGAGAGAATAGCGGATTATGTTTTTGGGAAGGTAAACCTTACAAAACAGTGGATATCCGACCTATTAAGAGATAGGCGCCCGCTAGACACAGCCATCAAGTGGACAGAACGCAAAGAGCACAAAAGATCTGTAGAAAAAGCGGTCTGGCTGATGTGCTACAAGAAGCAAGTCCAGCTTTTGGACCAAGTCGTTGTAGCACAGACGGCCCAGATCAAAGGGTTACTAGCAGAAGTAGAGGAAAAGATTGCGGGAGGAAAGAGACTGATTGCATCACTCAACGCGCTGAATCAGGAATGCCACTCCGTAACCAATCGCCATGAGACTAAGATAGATTACTTGGAGTGTCAGGTCACTGAGGCCAAGTCCAGTGAAGGAAGAATAAGAGACAGGTGTGTCCGCCTAGCTCAGCAGGTAAAGGCACAGGAGGAGAGTATTCTGGGAGCTAGAGCAGCGTACAAGATGGCCATCGAGGATAGGTCTGAGAACGCCGACCATAGCGCTTGCCAAAGGGAGCTAGAGGACCTGAGAACGGCCCTAGCGAAGGCAAACGGCTTGGTGTGTCTCATAAACTCACCAGCGAGCCATCTACAGTTAGCCAGGGAATCCAAAAGACCGATTCCGCGAGAGGCAGTTGGGGTACCAACCACCGAGCCCTCGGCACCTCCCAGCTATGATGAGTCTTGGGTTGCGGGGGAGGAAACGGTGGAGTTAGACGAAGAGATTCCTGAGGTAGAGCAACCCCAGGTAGTAGGGTCGAAGCCGGCACCGATGTGTCCCGCTCGACACCGGAGGCTCGGTCCGGACGACGAGAATGGCGATGACGGACCCCTCATGAATCAGATCGTAATGCCCCACAGCGCACAACAGCTAAGGTCAATGATAAGCCACATCCCAAAACTCTCCGAGTCAGGAGATCCCTCCGTCCATTTTAGGGACGTGGAGCAGACCGCAGCAGTTAATGACTGCGACGGGGGAGAGCAGTCCAGAATGTTGCTGTTCTCCCTGGACAGCTCGATCCTCCAGTGTCTCTCTGACGAGAGCAAGAGAGGGCACAGGGAGTATGAGGATTTACGGGACGAGGTCCTGGAGATTATGGGGGAAGATGACGGAAGTCCGTTCCTCCGATTGGGTAGGACGGTGCAGCTAGAGGGAGAGCCCCCACGGGTTTTCGCCGGAAGGTTGTGGCCAGTGTATCGGCGCAGCTGCCCGGGCAGGCCGGCCCGGGACAGGCTGGACGCTGGTCAAAGGGCTCATTGGCTCCGGTGCCTGGTCACCAATTGCTTGCCACAGATGAGGGAGCAGGCCAAAACATGGTTTGACCCCAATAACCCCCGCTCCACGGAGGAGATAGTACTTGACCAGCTCACGATAGGTTACAGGAACAGCAGGAGTAGGGAAGTGCCTCCCCCGAAGGGAAAGGTGCATGAGGTGAGGCCTGCAGCTCCTGTTAAAAGAGAGCAGCATCAGGAGGGGAATCGCCCTCCCCAAGCCAAGAGTAGTTGTTACCGGTGTGGGAAGGAAGGTCACTGGCACCGGGACTGTAAAAATCCCTGGAAGGATTTAAAGGGAAAAGCTCCCTCAGCCCCAGCCCAAACGCCCATCCGGGAGAAAGGAGCCGATGTGTCGATCCATCCCGCTGCGATCCAGTCAGTTTTAGAGGCAATGCAGTCTCTAATGACCTCGCAGGGGAAGGTGGCAGTCGCCAACGGCCCTGTTGCTCCCCCAGCCCCAACCGCAGTGCCCCAATGACTAAAGCCCGCGCAGCCCTTCTACCTGTGTCCGCTCCGATATGACGCGTGGAGAAGACCCCTTGTGGAGATGGAGGTAGAGAAGGAAAAAGGTAGTTGCCTGTTGGATACGGGAGCATCATGTACCGTGATCCACACAGCTAAACCTTTTGCCTCACCTCTGTCTACCCAGGCTCCATTCTCATTAGCGGGTTTCACAGGCAAAGAACAGGCTGGCGCGTTCTCCATCCCGCTCTCCATTCATTTGGGAGCACTCCACACCACATGGACATGTATCCTGACGAAGTGGAACGAGGGGGGTGGTAAAGGCATCCTCGGGTCTGATTTCTTGGTGGAACACGGGATCCTCGTGGACCTTAGAAATCACTGTCTCTGGGGAGCCGAGAATGGGTTAGGCAAGGTAGTCGTGATCCCAGGGAAGGGAGGAAAGGGGACCCTGTTCACCATGAAGCCGTCAGGAGGTTACGACCTCGAGCTTATGGTCGCGGACGTCCCAACGGACTTGCAAGCGTTTGTGTCGGACAATCTGACCGTATTTGCCACCCACAAGCACGACTGTGGGAGGGTCACCGGGTTTGAGGTCAGCGTAGACGGGGACCCCATGATCCAACCCCAAAAGCAGTATAACTTCCCCAAGGAAGCAGAACCCGACATGGAGACAGCAATATCTTCATTGGTGCAGCAGGGCGTGTTGAGGCCGATAGCCACTCACGTGAACTCCCCATTATGGCCGGTAAGGAAGCCGGACAATTCATGGAGGGCCACGGTGGACTACAGAGTCCTCAACAGTAACATCCCAGCCTGCGCGCTCACGGTAGCAGCAGTTGCCGACCTAATAGGGAGTATTCCAGCATCCGCGACCACGTTCACGGTGCTGGATATCTCGAACGGTTTTTGGTCCATTCCGTTGCGGCGGGAGGATCAGTACAAGTTTGCCTTTACTTTTAAAGGGCAACAGTACACTTGGAACTGCTTGCCACAAGGTTTCCACAACAGCCCCAGCATTTTCCATCAGTGCATGGCAGGAAGTTTAAAGGAATTTAGCCAGCCCAATCAGATAGTGCAGTATGTGGACGACTTGCTCCTGTTCACGGATTCAAGGGAGGAGCATGGCCCACTATTAGCCGAATTATTGGAGCTACTGGAAAGGAAGAGTTTTAAAGTAAACCCAAAGAAAGCACGGATCGGCCAGCAGGAGGTGAAATTCCTGGGTCTGACCATCCACGCTGGGGAAAGAGCCATAGATAAGGCTAGGCGGGAATCGGTGCAAGATTTGCCGATTCCTAACACAGTAACGGGTGTGAGGTCCTTTTTGGGACTGACCGGGTACTGCAGAGACTTCATCGAGGACTATGCAGCCACAGCAGCCCCGCTACTCCGACTCTTACACAAGGGAGTCGAGTGGTCATGGGACGAGGGTTGTCAGGCAGCATTTGAGAAGTTGAAAAGGGACCTGCAGACCGCGCCAGCCCTAGGGGCTATAGATGGGGGGGGGGAGTTTTTCCTGGAAGTAGCCGCCAGTGGAGACAGCCTGAGCACCGTGCTGCTCCAGGAGCGACACGGCAAGCTGAGGCCGGTGGTCTACTCCTTCAGGGTGCTTACGGATGTGGAGAGGAGTTTTTCCAATTGCGAACAGCATCTCCTGGCCACGCATTGGGCTGTGAACAGATCAGTGATCTTCACAGGAACCTCTCCCATCACTCTCCTCACCCATCACACACCCACAAAGATGCTTCTGGATGGAAGGATTAAGGATGGGACCGTAAGCAGCGCTCGGATTGCACACTGGACCCTCCTCCTTTCCCAGATGGATCTCAAGGTTAAAGGTCTTTGCGAGCCGAAGCTCGCGGCCAACATGGTATATCCCGGAACAGCCCATCGGTGTTCCGTCGAAGGGGTATGGGAGGTCAACATAGGTTTACGGGCCGGGATACAGCCCACAGGCCGCGAGATCTACGTAGACGGTTCCAGCACGGTATCTGCTGGCGAACGACTCACAGGGTGTGGAGTTTATGACCCCGCGGCAAACATTGCCCTGGCGATTAGGCTCCCCAGCACTATGAGCGCACAGCAGGCTGAACTGTCCGCGGTGGCGTACGTGGTTACCCACCCCGAGATCTTCCCGACCCCATACACGATTTGCTCGGACAGCATGTTCACATGCAATTCGTGTACGGAATACCTGGCCATTTGGTCTCGTCGCGGATATACCTCCGCGGACGGACGACCTTT
Organism: Somniosus microcephalus; assembly: GCF_052327205.1. NCBI lineage: Eukaryota > Metazoa > Chordata > Chondrichthyes > Squaliformes > Somniosidae > Somniosus > Somniosus microcephalus. The sequence continues at coordinate 103,899,886 of NC_140990.1, read as the reverse complement.
AACAGTTAAGCCCTTGCTGGAAAAGATCCTGGCAGCAGTGGGGGAGGAAGGGGAGGTGTTCATCCACAAGGTGAAGGCTCATTCCACCACAGAACCCCGCAGTCAGGGTAACCAGCAGGCGGATGCGCTAGCCAGGGAGGGTGCCCGCAACGGCATTTTCTGGGACCCCTATGGACCCGGACCCGTGGCAGCGATCCGAGGCAGGGAGGGGACTCCAGGGAACACAGGGGTGACACTGCCCCTAGACCTAAAGACCGTCCAAACCCTGGATCCCGCCCTGAAAACAGTCCTCAATGCTATTGCTGAGGGCAAGCAGGTAGAGGGTCCGTACAGTACGACAGCCCTCTCCGTCAAGGAAGGCATGTTGTTCCGGGAGGAACAGTGGGTTGTGCCGCAGCAGCACCAGAGGGAATTCCTTCAACTGGCCCAAGAGGGTCCAGGGGCAGGACACCCCGGGCCTGAGGTTACCTGGCAACGGGTAGAGCAGGCGGGATGGTGGCCGGGACTTCGAGACGATGTCCGCGAGTTCTGTGCAAGTTGTCTTGTGTGCGCTGCAAACAACCCAGACCCCCAGAAAAGGAAGGTGCCCATGGGGCACATCAGGAGGGTAGAGGGACCATGGCAGTCGATACAGGTCGACTACATAGGGCCCCTGCCCACCGCCCAGGGAGGCTATAAGTACTGCCTTGTCCTGGTGGATGTGTTTAACAAGTGGGTAGAAGCCTTCCCGTGTAGAACAGCTATGGTGCTGGGTACTGCCAAGATCTTGGTCCGGGAAGTGTTCTCACGGTGGGGGCTCCCCCAGTTTGTTGAGTCCGACCGAGGGAGTCATTTCACCGGCCAAGTGATGCAGAACACCCTCATGCTCTTGGGCATTGAAGGGAAGTGGCACGTAGCGCACAATACCCAGTCATCCGGGATTGTTGAACGCATGAACCGGACCCTGAAGGAAAAGCTGAGGAAAGAGGCAATGGGCTCGCCCCAGAAGTGGGCGGAGATCCTGCCTCTAGTCCTCATGGGGATCCGGGCCAGCCAGTCCAAAAGTACGGGGCACTCCCCGCACGAGTTAATGGCTGGGAGGATCATGCGAACACCCACCCATGTACTAGCCCCGGTGCTCACTGAGGGCCAGCTCCAAGAGGTGAATCGGGACAAGTTCGTCCAAACCCTTTTGGAGCGCCTGAAACAGGTTTATGAGCAAGCGGCTGGGAACATGGGGAGACAGCATCAGGGCAATCGACTGTTGCTGGAACCCCGTAAGAAGCAAGAGTGGGAAGTCGGAGACCAGGTCATGGTTAGGAACTATGCCCGAGTAGGGAGTCTAGAACCACTGTACATGGGGCCCTACAGCATTGTAGACAAGGCCAGCCCCATGGTGTACGCAGTGAAGGTGCCCCGACGTACTAAATGGTTTCACATTAACCAGTGTAAACTGTTTAATCCGGGTGCACAAGGGCCAACAACAGGGGCCAGGTCTGAGGACAGAAATCCTCAGCCTGAGACAGGGTCACAGACCACACAGGCTGGAACTGTAGCCTGCGTGAGGGGAGGAGTCATCCCATCGGAGTGGGAGGTCTCCCCGTTAGTTTGGGATTCGGACGAGGGAGAGCCCGAACAGCTCGACCCCGCCCCTGACCCGATCACGGAGGAGGAGGAGTCGGAGGACGAAGGTCACGCCCCCGACTCGAGCATAGGGGAGGTAGGGATTGGGGGCGGAGACTCACCACCTGTGGGGACAGGTGGGGTGGAGTCGGATGCCACGGATCCCAGCCCCAGGGGGGCGGAGCCTGAGGGAAGGGAGCCGGAGCCGGCAGCTGTGGTGGGACCACAGGCTGCGACGGTGGAGGTCCCGATCCCCGGTCTGTTAGCCCTGGGAGCCTCGCCCAAGGTGCCCCCTCGTAGGTCGGCTCGGACGCCTCAGCCCAGAAAGTTTTGGCCAGATTCTCCTTACATCCCCCAACATCGATCCAGGGTAGCCCAGGAAAGACACGATTCCCGTTCAGCAGCGATAGGCTGCGGGGGATCAAAGCCGAAGGTCAGTGCAGCCCCGCCACAGGGAGCGGCACGCTGCAGCCCTCACAGGAATTAGGTACGCTGCCCGAAGGAGGGCAGCGCTGTACATAAGTTTAGGTATGTTAAGTTTAGGTTTAGGTAAGTTAAGTTAAGTAATTTTAATGTTAGTTTAAGGCATGTAAAGTTTAAGATGATGGGGATGTTTTAAAAGGTCGTTTTCGAAGTCTGCCCAGTATGTGTGTTTGTTTGGAAGCGGGGTCAAGGGACCCGAGCGTCCGTTTAATTAGGCCAGCACCTATTGGGAGCCTGGCTACATCATCTTATCGGTTACAGAAACCAGGAATACAACGGAGAGGATTCTCGTGGTGCTCGCGGCGATCGGGTGCGGGCTGGCCTACCGAGGCCGCACCAAGGACGTCGTCGTGTTCGGATGCTCCGGGGACACAGCCCCCATCGCGACGGATGGGACGGGGAAGCGAGAGGTTGAGGAAACCGCCACCTACTTCCACCAAGGGAGATGGCTAGGATAGCTGGGGTCGAATTCTACAGAATACTCCAGCAAATCCGGGTTTGCCTACCAAGAGACTTCGTTACTGTGCCCTCGGGTGAGGATCATTGCACCCAGAGTCAGCGTTACCGTGGGAAAGAGGATCTGTTTGGTGTGTAATGGGAACGTACCGCTAAGTAGATGGTGGTGGCTTCGAAAGCTGGGAAAGAATATGAAGAACTCTACAATCGAGTGGGAGCGACTGGGTAACAATACCCATCGGACAATTACGGGGACTCACGGACAATTACGTGTGTGTTGGGACAAGTGGTGGGAACCAGATGAAGGGATATATGTCTGCATGTGGGGTTCGAAGTACGTTTGCCCCAAAGGCATATCCATCTTTTTCCAGAGGCAGTGGCAGGATGCCGGGAAAGGGATGAGGTGGGACGTCAGCACCCAGGTGTGCGGAGTCCCATTCTCCCCGATTCCGGTAAACGCCACTGAACTCATCACCCGCCCACGCAAGCCCCTGCCCACGATTCCGGTAGCACTAACCCAGAAGGAAGGGTGCCCCACCACCACAAAGGGACCCGGGAACGGTTTAGCATTGGTACCCACTGGTCAGATGCTGTACCAAGGGGTACACTACGCGGTGGCCTCAGTGATTTTAAACCTCACTGAGGAATGATTGCCGGAGTGGTGTCCCAAGGAAACGGAGCAATTGTACCAGGTCCTGTTAACCAGGATGTTCAGACAATTTTATAAGTTTGACTTTGCCGACATCGACAAAGTCGAATTGTACACCACACCACAGGAAGTTTTGGATCGGGTAGGGAGGCAAAGAAGGGGTACTGTAAATGACATCTTCACTGCTTTTAGTACCGGGACGTCTGTTGTCAATGCTCTAGACAACGTGGAGCTGCAGACACAGATTAATGGTCTAAAAGCCCAGTTAAGGAACATACTGACAAACGAAAATAAGGTAATGGGTTCTGAGCTACATGAGGACCAGGCCATGACACTGCACTTAAAAGAAATAATCGCTGAGCTGGAGAAACACGCTAGAACGGTAAATGCACTCATTAGGGAGGATCGGAATGCGTCCGATCAGGCTGCACAGAACGAGGCTTGTGTGCTATACGGGGCGTGGTTACTGGGCGAGGGCCGCAGTAATCTGGAGGATTTAAAACAAGGTTTGGTCCCGTCCTGGATCAGCAATAAGCACTTGCAAGTGCTCCACCCCTTTGAGAACGCATTAAGTCCGTGCCAGCTCAGACTAGCTGCAGAGGCGTACCCAGTCCCAGTGGACTGTGGACGCTCGAATCACACTATCATGGGAATAGTGGTGAGGATGCCGGTGTTGGGTCCCACAGCAAAACCCGCCCCGGTATACAGGGTGGAGAACATTGGAGTCATTCAGGGGGGTGCGCACATTCATTACGCAGTGGTCCCACCTTATGTCATCAGATGGGAGCGTACGATGACAGGCACCGACCTCTCGGGGTGTCGAAGCCGGGGAGCACACATCATCCTGTGTCCCCAGCACTTGAATGCCTTTTTAAAACCACAGTGCGGGTTCAGAGTCGCTAGCGCGAAGCCGGTAAATTGCACCATGGAGGCAATGGCAAAAGACCATGTGCCCCCGCAGGTGGCATATATCGGAGGTGGAACATACTGTGTTACCACTGCAGCGCCTCACTACCACCACGGACAGCACGGGTGGTGTCCGGTCAGTGACAGCAGTTTCTGTTTCAAACCCAGGGCTGAAGTTCAAATGGCACAACAGCGAATTGTCCCCATTCCTGTACCTTCCACTGTTCACCTCACTGTAAAAGAGAATTTCACGGATTTGCAGCAATTCGTTGCGCATTTTGGTTATGTCATTCCCCCTCTCCCCGAACACCTCACCAAGATTTTAAAAGCCGTAATAGTCTCACAGAAGCATTTTTACACACTAGAGCAGAAGACATTGGAGATAGGGAAAGACATATTAGACATAGTCACCCCACCATGGTGGGACCTGTTCACTAATATAGAGATCCCGCCCTGGATTAGAATAGCATCCCACATCCTAGTAGTGTGTCAGGTTTTGATTGTAATATATTTACTGTTCGTGCATTGCAAGAGAGGCAAACGCCTCCAGAGGCACGAGAACACAGGAGAATGGAGAGAACGCTATGTACGCGTGGGTGAAGAGACCCTCGCTTAGGCTGCTATGTATTAAAGGATAAAACGTCCCTCCACTCTTGGTTTTGGTTACTATATGATTTAAGTGTATGAATACTGTTGTGTTATAACCGTTGATCGGTTTTCTATTTTTGATTAACAAAATGTATATGCAGGTGGTGTAAGGGGTATCGGCCCCTTCACATCTGAAAGATGAATGTGTTATAGTTTGAGGTAGTACTGCCTATGGTTGTCCAACTATACACAATGTAATTTTTCTGAAATGGGAACTGCATGTGTCGTGGGGGTTATAGGTAGTTAATTACCAGGAATGTTTGGATGTGGGGAATCAGGGAAAATTTGCTCACCAAGGGTTATTGATACTTTAAGCAAGCGATCAGTATCACAGGAGGGACTGTAAGATTCGTGAAATTTTCATTAAATAATCACGTAGGAAAATAGGGTTAATAAAACAGCTTTATTGACCAAAAGAAGCTTATACAGAGAAACCTTTGATAAAAGGGCACACAAAATGGCCGCCAGACCTCGTGACCAGCTTCTGGGACCATTTGAATTTCTGTTACTGCAAGCCAGACAGGCTTGTGGATTGAGGACATTAAAAGCCCGCGAAAACCAGTTTCAGGAAGCCGAAACTCATGGAACTGAGCATACATAATTGATTAGATTATAAGTACAGGACAGATTTGGGTGGCAGGATGAGACCCATCAAGAAATGGGTGGACAATTGAGCGAACGCTTTAACCCATTACACTGTACAAAGAGAAGCCGTTTAACAGCCATCCAGGGCGATCTCCAGACCGATCAATATACAAACCAAGTTACGGTAACAAAGCAAAGACATTATCGGCCCAGGAAGGCCAGTTAAGCTATCACCGACTCCCGTTATGAAGACAAAACACCCCTGCAGAGAGTTCTGCCCACCAAAATTATTACAAAGACAGGACTATGATTTGGCGGGAGATAAGAATGTTCCAAAAAAAAAGTATAACTGTGGATTGAGTAAAGTCCATCGGTACTTCGGTTCGGAACGTGTTCGGTTCGTGGTTCGGTAAACGGTGTCCAGCGGGGTGTTCAGCCGTGTGTTCCGCGACTTTGGGAGGTTCGGCCAGGCAAGGCCCGGCCACGATGAGAAGACGACGAGAAGAATTTGGCTTGGAAGCCAGCTCAGCCAGGCAAGGCCCGGCCACGACGGGAAGACGACGATGGAGGCCCGGGTACTTTTGTCGGGAGATCATCGATGACCCAGGCCGGAGAAGAAGACACTCAGGTCCCGGAGTGTGCATCCAGTTCTTCTACATCACATCGGTAACGGATCCATCCATGGCGAGCGCTCACCAAGGCTGTATCGGCTGCCTCCATCGCAGGAGAACCAAGAGGAAAACAAGCTGCGCCAGAAGCTTCCAAACCCAGGTGACGACGGAAAGCTGTGTCGAAAGGCTGCAAAGCCTTTTTCGCAATTCTTAAAGTGGTGAGCATAATCCCGAGTCCCTCAAATCGAAACTTAGTTAGGTTTAGGGGAGGGGGTTAAGGGTAATTGTAATGTGTTACCCCTTTCACGATGTGCCGTGTGTTCCCCATTTCTATAGAGTTAAGTTTATAGATGTGTGCATGCTTGTAGTTGCTTTAATCTGTGCATATGACATGTATTTTATAATGCTGCAAACTGTTAAATAAAGGCATCCATTTCGTGCTATTCGACCTGGTCTATTGAGTTTTTCTCTGCACTACAGCTCCCTGCACCTAAGTCCAAGGTCTAGGACCGTAGGGGCGAGTGGGTCGAACCACTCACGGGTAATTATTGCAAGAAGCCTGGCAGGAGACCAGAGCAAGCAAGAGAAACCCCCTACATAGGTTAATGGATTATTGTCTGTCCTCACTTCAAACTTCGCTCCATACAGATAATCCTGCAGCTTATCCACCACCCCCCACTTCAACGCCAAGAATTCTAGCTTATGAGCTGGGTAGTTACGCTCTGATGGCGTAAGACTGCGACTGATGAACGCTACAGGCCTCAGTCCTGCTCCTTGGTCCTGATACAACACACCACCCAACCCTTCTTGACTGGCATCCACGTGTAGCACATATGGCAGCTGTGGGTTTGCAAAAGCCAACACGGGGGCTTGAGTAAGTCTTTGCTTTAAGGTGTGGAAGGCCTCTTCGCATTTCTCATCCCATCTAACACCAAAAGGCTCAGAGGGTTTGAAGTAGTCCTTGTTCTCTTTACCTTTAGCCTTTTTCTTCCTCTCGGCTGGTGGGAGGTAACCAGCCAGCAGCTGATTCAGAGGATGGGCCACTTTGGAGTAATCCTGCACAAAGCGCCTGTAATACCCGCAGAACCCAAGAAATGACCGCAAGGCAGTCACTGTGTTCGGTTTGGGCCATGTGGTAACAGCTTCGATCTTGGATGGATCTGTGGCTACTCCATCCTGTGATACAATATGCCCCACATAGGACACGGCTGTTTGGCAAAACTGACACTTGTCCAATGATAGCTTGAGACCTTCATCCTCCAGGCGACCAAGCACTTTCAGCAACCGAGCTTCGTGTTCTTCAAGGGTTGCCCCAAACACAATGATATCATCCAAGTACACCAATACTTCGAGCAAGTTCATGTCCCCAACTGTTTGTTCCATTATTCTTTGAAAAGTTGCTGGAGCGCCTGAAACTCCCTGTGGCACCCTTTCAAATTGGTAGAACCCAACTGGACATATAAATTCTGTCTTTTCTTTGTCCGATTCACTCATCGGTATTTGGTAGTATCCACTTCTGAGATCCAACACACTGAACCACTTGCTTCCATTAAGACAAGCCAGTGCATCCTCAATTCTTGGAACGGTGTATTGGTCGGGAATAGTACGTCTGTTAAGCATCCTAAAGTCCACACACATCCGAATCTTTCCGTTCTTTTTCCTCACCACCACTATAGGAGATGCATAAGGACTCCTGGACTCGGTAATGATCTCAGCTTCTTTTAACTGCGACAGGTGCTGTCTCACTGCTTCGACGTCAGCTGGTGCCAGCCATCGAGACCTCTCCCGAAAGGGTTTATCCTCGGTAATTCTGATAGAATGGCGAGTACTCTTACTACAACCAACATCAAACTCATGAGTAGAGAAAACTCCTCTCCGCTCCATCATCTTCCTGACTAATCAGTCCTTCCATTCTTTAGGAACGAATGAATCTCCAAAGTTGAAGGAGGAGGGTGTCAGATCTCCGGTTGAGTTAACTTTGGACTCTTCCTTCACATGTGACGACAGTACATTTACAGACAACAGATGCGCAATCGGCATTCCTTTCCTCAATGTGATTCCTTTGCCTGACATATTCCTCACGGTCACTGTAACTCTCCTTGACATCACAGCTGTCGGGGTCTGCAACTCTGGTCTCACCAGAAGCTCATTTGGAAACCGTGACTCTTCTGCAGGATCATCAGGTGACTCTATCAGAATGGCTTCAGTACCTGGCGTTCCAGGGAATTTTGGTATCCCAGGGATTCTAGCCACTCCTCCAGGATGCAGGGTGATAGGTTTGGCTCGAACGTACCACACAGTTCCTCTTTTGCTATCATCTACGTCAGAAGAAAGTTCAGGCAGTTTCTCAAAAGCCTTTTTGAAAACAGGGTGAATGTGTCTGGTGCTCAAGAAGTTTTCACCTCCCTGCTCTTTGCAGCTTGTCAGGAGTCGTCTCACTATGGGTGTATTACTGCCAACCAGTATGGAAACCTTACCTTTCACCATGGGGTCAGGGCAAACCAACACAAGTGCATCAATGGTCTCAGTGGTCCCTACATCAGCTTCCAAGAACTCCAACCTCAGCGACAAATAGCCATCATATGGGTAATCAGCAGGACTAAGGCCCCAGATCTGCAGAAGACTGATTGGGGTTAACGGCAAATGCGTCAGGTATCGGTCATAGAAGGATCTGTACAGTATGGTAACCTGAGAACCCGTGTCGAGGATAGCTTTAGTATAAATGCCTTCAATCTGTATTGATACAGCAGAACTTGGCCCTACTAAACCTTCAGGTATGATGTCTTTCATATCCCCTCGTCTATTATTGCACTTAGCGGAACGTGTCTTAACTACAGGGACAGCAGGCCGTTCCGTTACTGTGCCCCTTTGTCGTTTCCCGACTTCTTGGTAAGTTTTATGAGACGGTCATTTACTTTTTTTAGATTTTCCTCACCTCTACATTCTCGCTTGAAATGTCCATCCTTTCCACAGTTATAACAAAAGACTCCAGGTCTATCTCCTTCATGGGGATATCCTTTAGAGGAATCATTCATTTTGCTGTTAGACTTCGCAGGGTGTTCAACCTTTTGCACCCGTGCGTCATCCCTTTCTGTGTTGGGCTTAGACCGAAAATATGCCATCTCGGCTCTCATGACATTTATTTCCTTCTTCAGCTGTTCCATCTCAGGGTTGACATCACCCTTAGGAGTAGGAACTGTAACAGGAGTCACAAGCTTGGACATCACAGCACTCTTTGCTACATTCCGGGCCTCTCTGACTTCCCTTAGCAGCTCAGTGAAGGTAGGTGGATCTCGCAACTTATGGGTCATGCGTATGCGAAGAGCAGTCACGTCTTCGAGCAATGCACCTCGCACAACCTGTTCAATGCAGAACCGATTCATTTCAGGCAACTCAATCCCTCTTTTCCGTAACATACAATGCAGCAGTTTGTCTATTCTCAGCAGATAACTGGACAGCTTCTCTCCCTCACACTGGAATGTGCTTCTGAATCTGACCATCAAATCTGAAATGGTTTCAGTAGTTCCAAAGGCAGTTTCTAGAGCCTGCATGTAGTCAAAGGAAGTAGCAGAGGTGTTCTGCGCCTTTAAGAATCTTACAATGTCAGCAGCAGGACCCTTAAGGCTTTCTACTATTCTCTGCCTCTTCACATTGTCACTGCACTGCCATTCCTCTAGCAGAGGCAGGGTCTGCTCAGCCCAGGCGTCGTACTCCTCTTCCCCACTGGGAGTTGGTCTCACTCCTGAGAACATACGGAGCTTACGGTATCCCTGAGCCTCGAAGGGCAGATTGGTGCATTTATCCACCAGAGAACTAATGGCACTGACCAACTGAGTGTTCATATCCAGGGCCGAAGGACCTATCAGACCTTTGACATCAGCAACAGTCTTTCCTTCTTGTCTCAAGAATGACAACAACTTGGTCTGAAACCCTTCTTCTTCCTTAGTAGTAATAGGAACAAACTGAACTGGCCAGGGACCAGCCTCTTCAGAAAGCCCAACTGCCTCAGGTAAACCATGACCTCTCAGGTTCTCTGATGTCTGGATCAACACAAACTGCTTCTTGGTAGCTGTATCCAAGCAGCGCTCAACTATCCTAACCTTTCCAAAGGCTTTGGCACAATTCAGAGCCCTTAGGAAGACAGCATCAGGGTCATCGTTAGCAACACCATTCAGCACAATGGCATGGGTAGTAGCTATCTGCTTCCATTTGCACCAAGCTTCAACCTCAATAACATCCATCTTTTATGCTCAAACAGCCCAGTAGAAACCACAAACCACTCTCTTAGCAATGAGCATTCAATACTGTTAGTTTACTGACATAAATAGACCACAATCCCGGATGAGCCCCCAAAATGTAACCCCTTCACGGTTCTCTAGATATATGTGAGATGTGGTCTCTGTTGTAGACAGTATTCTATAGTCCAGTAAGGAGATCACTACTACAATGGCTTAATTCTAATTATCTTACTTTATAGTTTTAACGTCAGACAGTATAAGAAGATTACGGGTCAATGACCTAAATTAGACATTTGCATACATTAGAATGAATCTAGACATAATAAACATACATTCTCCATTTACATGGATTCAAAGGAGAATCTGTCCCTGTGTCCAAATTCGAGTGCACTCTTTCATTGGCGCGCTTAAATTGGAGCTCATGGTATGTATAATGTCTGCAAGACTTACGACTCTGAACCCCTTCGTTGAATTCTCTTCACGATCACTGAATCCCACTTTGAGTTCTGGATGCAGAGCTACTAATACGAAGGGCAGCGGCCGAGTTTGGAAGCCCGGGATGGGATGCGGCAGCCATTTGCCTCCTGAGCCCTCTTTTCAGAGCTCCTGCCCTCTTTTCTTCCAGTCGCTCCCGTTTCCCGCTCGAAAAAACCGACTCCACCCCTTCCTCCTGGGGTTTCTGCCTGGAGACTGCGCAGCCTCACTGTCTGCAACAGTTGATACTGGTGCAGAATTATGGAAAGTCTGCTCTTAGTCACATTGTGTCCTTAAAAGTTCTTGCCGTACCTTCACATGGGCAACTTTAACCCAGGGATTTATAACAATGATAATACAGTGTCTAAGTTAAAGATTGATAACCATACTTAGTGTACATAACATTTCCAGTGGGTATTACACTTATAAAACGTTTTTGGTAAATCATATGTTATTTTTAAAAGAGATACTAACTTTTTCGAAGCTGGATTAGCAGATTTTGAGCTGGAAGTAAATGGGGTTTTTAGCTTGACGCAATGGCTACCAGATCCCTGAGATGAAAATGATTAGTCCCGCCCACAGACGCAGCGATTGGCCAACCATCAGGTGACGGAACTGTAGGATTGGTGAATCGTGATGGCACAGGATTGGTCGAACCTTGACGTCAGTCAATCAATGCTAATTAGCAGATAATGAGCGTAATTTTGAAGGTTTTTTGCATAATGCGCAAACAATTTCCGTGCGACCAAAAAGTAAATATGCTTACGACCGTCCCGGTAAGCTTTCTTTGGATGTAACGCACGGGTAGGTGCGCCCTATAACTTTCGAGCGTATAGCCGGACAGACAAAACGTACGGAACTGCTTTATATATATATATATATAAATATAATATAATATAATAATAATATACCAGCTGGAGTGCCCGGCGGTGCTGAGGCTATTTCGAGGGCATGTTGTTGTTGGAAGAGAGAGAGAGAGCGGCTGGGGGGGGAAGAGAGAGAGCGACTGGGTGGGGGGGGAAGAGAGAGAGCGACGGGGGGGAAGAGAGAGAGCGACTGGGGGGATGAAGAGAGAGAGCGACTGGGGGGGAAAGGGAGAGCGAATGGGGGGGGAAGAGAGAGAGCGACTGGAGGGAAAGAGAGAGAGCGACTGGGGGGGGAAGAGGGAGAGCGACTGGGGGGGAAAGGGAGAGCGAATGGGGGGGGAAGAGAGAGAGCGACTGGGGGGGAATAGAGAGAGCGACTGGGGGGGAAGAGAGAGAGTGACGGGGGGGAAGAGAGAGAGGGACTGGGGGGGAAGAGAGAGAGCGACTGGGGGCGAAGAGAGAGCGACGGGGGGAAGAGAGAGAGCGACTGGGGGGGAAGAGAGAGGGCGACTGGGGGGGAAGAGAGAGGGCGACTGGGGGGGTAAGAGAGAGTGACTGGGGGAAGAGAGAGAGTGACTGGGGGGGAAGAGAGCGAGCGATTGGGGGGAAGAGAGAGCGACTGGGGGGGAAGAGAGAGAGCGAATGTGGGGGGGAAGAGAGAGAGCGACTGGGGGGAAGAGAGAGAGAGCGACTGGGGGGAAGAGAGAGAGAGCGACTGGGGGGGAAGAGAGAGAGCGACTGGGGGGGAAGAGAGAGAGAGTGACTGGGGGGGAAGAGAGAGAGAGAGAGAGACTGGGGGGAAGAGAGAGAGAGAGCGACTGGGGGTGAAGAGAGAGAGCGACTGGGGGGGAAGAGAGAGAGCGATGGGGGGAAGAGAGAGAGCGACTGGGGAAAAGAGAGAGAGCGACGGGGGGGAAGAGAGAGCGACTGGGGGGGAAGAGAGAGAGCAACTGGGGGGAAGAGAGAGAGCGACTGG
>NC_140990.1:103844139-103886892 GCF_052327205.1 Somniosus microcephalus | reverse complement strand
CCCTCTCCCTCTCCCTCTCCTCCCTCCCTATTTCTGTCTCTCTGATGTCTGTTCCCCTCTGCCGCTCTCAGTTTTTCTGCCGTATTTTGTCTGCGAGCTAGGCTGCCGCTCAGGCTCTGTATGCAAATCATCTTGGCGCCGGTGCCCGATTTGCTACTCCAGGCCCCGCCGTCCGCCCACTCTCTGGGGCAAGGTAAGAGCCGGGCTCCGGCCCCACACCCACACCGCCAGGGATCAGCACCCGGGGGAACCGCCCACCGCCCAACGTGAACAAAGACCCTCCTCACCTGTCACAGAGTTGAAGCCTCCGAAAGCGGCCTCGGTGTCCCGGGCCTCTTCCCCCGCGCATTCAGGAGGCGCGGGGAAGAGAGAGGGAGACAGACTGGGGGGGAGAGTTAGACGCTGCCGCGCACCTGCTCCGCGGAGCTCCGTGCCGCCACCGCCGCACCAGCCTTTACTAAGATGGCAGCGGTAGCAGCGCTCGGCTGAGGCCCGCCCCTCCAGCCTTCACAAAGATGGCGGCGATCGGGGGCCGCTTGTTGACTGGGGCCGGGGGGTGCCTAGCTCGGGCGTGGGTGCGGAGGAGAGGCCGAGGCTTCGAGGCCTACCTGGAAAAATGGGGAAAGGTAGGGAAATTAATGAGATTAGATAAAAGATTTAGAAAGTAATTAACTTTTTTTAAAAACATTATGGGCTAGATTTTCAGTATAGGCAGTTTTGGGGCGCTAGCTTTAGCGCCCGCCCGAAGTTAGCGCCCGCCCCAAAGTAGCGCCCCGTTGCCGGGAATTCAGTGGCTTCGCCCTAAGAGGTTGGTGGAGCGCTAAAAGAAGTGCGTTCCACTACTCTCTTTAGGCGCTAAGCCGGCGGTCCAGAGGGATAGCGCCCAGGCGGGGCGCAGCACGGGTGCGGTCATTTTTGCACTGACAGCAGACCCCGTGGTGCCGACCAGCTCTTAAAGGGGGAAGGGACGAATTGGTCTGCTGCCACGCCCTGCACACTGCAGCCTTGCAAAGAGGCCTCAACACTACTGCTCAGCCCCAGGGAGTCATGGCAACACGCCAGAGAAGGCCCGTCAGCGTGCCCTGCGCTTCTCAGAGGGTGATCTGGACATAATGGTCACAGCTCTGGAGGTGAGGCGCAAGATCTTGTTTCCAGAGAGTGGGAGGAATCCAACCCACCACGACTACACCAAAGCCTGGAAGCAGATCGCCCAGAGGGTGACGTTCACCGGCGAGGCCCCCAGGACCCACAAACAATGCCGTAAGAAATACAACGATCTGACCAGGATTGTGAGGGTGAGTAGCCTTTCCAGTCTCCTCCTCATTCTTGCATGTACACCTGACATGATGGGCAAAGGGACCTGAAAGTCCTTTTGGCCAGCCCTCAGCCAGCAGCATTGGGACAGTCATGAGCATCAAATGGCCATTCGGCACTCTACACTTTGGCCAAGCTATTCCACCATGGGAGGCAGTGGACAGTACATCAGGGCTTCACTCTGTCCAAGCTATTCCACCATGGGAGGCAGTGCACACTACATCAGGGCTTCACTCTGTCCAAGCTATTCCACCATGGGAGGCAGTGCACACTACATCAGGGCTTCACTCTGTCCAAGCTATTCCACCATGGGAGGCAGTGCACACTACATCAGGGCTTCACTCTGTCCAAGCTATTCCACCATGGGAGGCAGTGCACACTACATCAGGGCTTCACTCTGTCCAAGCTATTCCACCATGGGAGGCAGTGCACACTACATCAGGGCTTCACTCTGTCCAAGCTATTCCACCATGGGAGGCAGTGCACACTACATCAGGGCTTCACTCTGTCCAAGCTATTCCACCATGGGAGGCAGTGCACACTACATCAGGGCTTCACTGCGCACTTACAGCCCGTCCTTTCTCTTGCAGGCTAAAGTAGCGTTTAATCGCCAGGCCGTGCCAGGGGTGGCCGCGCCAAGCTGCAGAAGTTCACTCGGCTGGAGGAGCGCGTGTGTGTGCTCATGGGAGCCCGTGTGATTGTCCCCACAGCGTGCGGTGTATCCGACCCTCCACTGCCCGGCAATGGTAAGGACCTCGCCTTTTGGCCCTCTCGCGTCGCACTGGCCCATCCGAGCTACCTCCTTTGCCACTGTCCCACCAATGCGCTGAATCCCACCAGTCCTAACTCCCTCGCTGACGCCGTCTCCTCACTCTGAAGCTACTCTTGTGCATTCCTGCTTTCAGCTGGTGACGGACGACCAGGACCCTGAGGCTGCCAGTGACAGCACCTCCAACCAGGAGGAGGAGGAGGAGCAAGCCGGACCTTCGGGGGAACAGTCACGTCCCGCAGGAGAGGAGGAAATGCTTGACACCTCCTCACTGGACGAGTGCCTGGAGGAACTGTCGCAGGGCAATGCAGCTTCTGGGACCAGTGGCGTCCAGCCACCCAGCAGCCGTGCGCGTGGCCCGCGGCCTTCCCCCCAAAGGGGGGAAGGATCAGAGGGGAGTGCTGCTGCTCGGCACACTCGCCGTCACCAACGCGGCAAGGGTCCCCTAGTTCGGCCCCCTCCTCCCCAGCGGGAGAGTCGTGACTCCAGTCCGGACACCTTCACTTCGGAGGAGGTGCGGAAGCTCGATCAGATGGCCGACGACTCGGACCGGCGCCACACGGAGCTCATGAGCGTGGTGGGGCGCATGCCTGAGGCCATCGAGTCGCTGGCGACCAGTGTGCGCGAGTTCGGGGCAGCAACTGCCGCGACTGGCCGCATGCTAACTGATGCCGTCAAGACCCTGGCGGATGTGATGCGCGCGCACACCAGGACCACAGGGCCACTCACTGCTGCCACACGCGCTGTCTCAGGCAGGCATCGCCAGGGCAGGCGCCGCGCTGGACCATCCCAGCAAGCCGGCCGTCGGCTGATTGCTGCGGATCCTGCAGTGCGGGCCCGGCCGAGTGCCACCGCGCCACAGCACCAGCCAGCGCATCCCAGACGCCAGCTGGCCCACATTGCGCCATCCGTCGCCGCCATTCCCTCTCTGGGGCGTCGACGGCAAGCGGCTGCAGCTGATGGTGGCCAGGCTCAGGTGCGCCACTCAGCAGACGGCCCCTCGAGGCCCAAACGCCGTGTAGGCTGCCCCCCAGCGGCATCTGGCGGAAGGGCATCTGAGCCTCAGGCGCCTTCCCCCAGCCTCGCAGCAGCCACTGGGCAGAGCTTGCGAAGGAGCAGCAGGCAGGGCAGGGGAGGCAAAATGCTGGCCAAGGTCTCGCCCTCGCGGGCCACTCAGTAGAGGGTGTGGCCAGCTTTCCTTTAATATGGCGGTGGCCATCTTTATTTTGCCCATGGTTGTGCTTTTGGAGGGCTTTTTTTTTGCGTTAGGCCGACGTTGAGGCCCCGGTTTCAATAAAGGTGGAGTGGCTCCTCCCCAGTTTGTGGGAGTGAGTCGTTTGTTGGGCTTTTTGTGGGGCCCGTTTATTGTTTTTGGGGATTCATGTGGGAAGGGCTTTTCATTTTTGTGTAATAAAAAATTATCTTTATTCATGCAGTCTCCATGGTTGTTCTTCTTAGTGTTTGTTGGCTTCGCCGGCTGAGGGCTTGCGGAGCGGCTGCATTCATCTTCCCTCATGGCCCCTGGCCATTCCCTGACAGGGGGCTTAGAAGTACCGTGTAATAAGGTGGCGTCGTGCGGCCCTTGGCCCTGGTCGCTCCCTCCTGGGAACGTACTCCTGCTCCTCCTCCTCCTCCTCCTCCTCCTCCTCATGCTCCTCCTGCTCCTCCTCCTGAGGTGCTGGTCCAACGTCAGGTGGCAGTGCCTGAGTCCTGCGGATAGCCAGGTTGTGTAGCATGCAGCAAACCACCACAAATTGGGAGACCCGGTCCGGCGAATACTGGAGAGCTCCTCCGGAGCGATCAAGGCAGCGGAACCGCTGCTTGAGGACCCCAATAGTTAGCTCGATGATGTTGCGGGTGGTTTGATGGCTCTCGTTGTAGGCCTCTTCAGCAGCGGTCCTGGGCGCGCGGAGCGGGGTCATGAGCCAGGTGCACAAAGGATAGCCTTTGTCCCCGAGTAGCCATCCTCTTGGGGGAGGCTGTGCCTGGAACATGTCATGCACAGTACTCTGCCGCAGGATAAAGGCATCGTGGCTGCTGCCTGGGAAGCTGGCATTGACTGCCATGATGCGCTGCTTGTGGTCACAGACCAGCTGCACATTCAGAGAATGGTAGCCCTTCCTGTTGCGATACTGCTCGCCATGCTCCAGAGGGGCCCGCAAAGCCACATGCGTACAGTCAATGGCGCCCTGCACCAAGGGGAATTCCCCGAGTCTGGAAAATCCCAATGCGCGCTGATGCTGGCTCTCCAGGGCCATGGGGAAGGAGATGAAGATGAATTGGCTTCTCCTTCTGAACAGTGCTTCGGTCACCTGGCGGATGCAGCGATGCGCGCCGTACTGGGAGATGTTTGCTATGTCCCCAGCAGCGTATTGGAAGGAGCCGGTGGCATAGAAGTTCAATGCCACTGTCACCTTCACTTCCACCGACAGAGACGTCCTGCACCTGAGCTTTGGCCGCTGATCTCGGCGAAGCAGGTGGCAGATCTCTGCAATCACCCCCTTTCGGAATCGGAGCCTTTTAACACATCGCGCGGCACTCATGTTTAGGTAGGAGCGCTGCTGGCGGTATAGCCTGACTGGGTAAGGCCTACGTGGCCGACGCCTGTAGCCCCCTCTGCCTCTAGCCAGGGCTGCCCCTCTCACAATGCGTCTGCGAGCCCTACGGACATGGAGCTCCGCGTTGGCACCCCATGCAACCCCCATCAAATCCTGGCAAACACTCTAATTTCCAAATGGCCACTTGCAGCGCTGTTGCCTGAGTCCAAAAATACCTGGCTCTTGCTGCTTGAAACCAGTTAGCTATCCTCCTTGTTGTGTCTCCAGAAATGCGTTGCACAAGACTGTTTTCTGAAAAAAGGATGGCCTTTATACTGGAGAGGACGTTCCCTTTAATTAGCGCCCCCCGGGGCCCGCGCTGGTTGTGTTGCGTTCCTTTTTCCAAACGCTCCGGCCGCCCGCCGCACAATGGGGCGGTCCGACTGAAGTTTGCAATCGGGGCGGCCAAAGGGCGTTGCACGAGGATGTGACGTCATTTTCTGCGCGCGCATCCGGGCGGGCGCTAAACTTTGCGCCGGCGCTAACGGGCAACTTAATTTGGGGCGGAGCGCAAACTGCGCTGTGCCCGGGCGCTACACGCATAGCGCCCGGAAATCACTTCTCTTAAGGCGCTAACTGCTGGCGCAAGCTACTGAAAATCTAGCCCCTAGGTGTTTTAAAAGCAACTTTTTTTTTAAAGACGCAGAAAGCGGGAAAAAGCAATGAAAAGTTTGGAATCAAGATGGCGGCGACTCACCTTGGTTCAGAACGATAAGGCCTGCCCACACACGCACCGATTGGTCGACTGTCAGGTCACCGAAGTGTAGGATTGGTCAATCGTCCCGTCACTCGACTGTAGGAGAGCCCACCCGCACGCGCCAGGAACCCGGCGTACGATTGGTCGACCTCGACGTCACTCTATCGCTAATGAGCGGATAATGAGATGCTAATGAGCAGAATTTTGAACGTTTTTTGGATACCGCGGGCGCAATTTTTGTCCGGCCGAAACGTAAATACGCTTATGACTGTTTTGGAATCGTAAGCTTTCTTTTGATGTAACGCACGTGTAGATACGCTCTATAACTTTCAAGCGCATAGCCGGACAGACACACACCGAAGGACAGACAGACAGATAGACAGACAGGCAGATAGACAGACAGATAGACAGACAGACAGATAGACAGACAGGCAGACAGACAGATCGATCTGTTTATATATATAGATAATAACTAGCTGAAGTGCCCAGCGGTGCCGAGGGATTTTTGAGGGCATGTTGTTGTTGGAAGAGAGAGAGAGAGCGACTGGGGGGAAGAGAGAGAGCGACTGGGGGGAAGAGAGAGAGCGACTGGGGGGAAGAGAGAGAGCGACTGGGGGGAAGAGAGAGAGCGACTGGGGGGAAGAGAGAGAGCGACTGGGGGGAAGAGAGAGCGACTGGGGGGAAGAGAGAGAGCGACTGGGGGGAAGAGAGAGAGCGACTGGGGGAAGAGAGAGAGCGACTGGGGGGATGAGAGAGAGTGACTGGGGGGAAGAGAGAGAGCGACTGGGGGGAAGAGAGAGAGCGACTGGGGGGAAAGAGACAGAGCGACTGGGGGAAGAGAGAGAGCGACTGGGGGGAAGAGAGAGAGCGACGGGGGGAAGAGAGAGAGCGACTGGGGGGAAGAGAGAGAGCGACTGGGGGGAAGAGAGAGAGCGACTGGGGGAAGAGAGAGAGCGACTGGGGGGAAGAGAGAGAGCGACTGGGGGGAAGAAAGAGAGCGATTGGGGGGAAGAGAGCGACTGGGGGGGAGGGGAGGGGGGAGGGGAGGGGGGGAGGGGAAGGGGGAGGGTGGGGGGAGGGGAACGGGGAGGGGGGAAGGGGGATGGGGGAAGGGGGCAGAGGGGGGGAAGGGGAGGGGGGGAAGGGGGGAGAGGAGGGGAGGGGGGAGGGAGGGGAAGGGGGAGGGAAGGTTGTGGGGGGAAGGGGGGAAGGGAGAAAGGGAGGGAGGGGGAAGGGAGGAAGGGAGGGGGGAGAAAGGGAGGGACTGGGGGAAGAGAGAGAGTGACGGGGAAGAGAGAGCGACTGGGGGGAAGAGAGAGAGCGACTGGGGGGAAGAGAGAGAGCGACTGGGGGGAAGAGAGAGAGCGACTGGGGGGGAAGAGAGAGAGCGACTGGGGGGAAGAGAGAGAGCGACTGGGGGGAAGAGAGAGAGAGTGACTGGGAGAGGGGGAGGGAGGGAGGGAGGGGGAGGAGGGGGGAGGGAGGAGGAGAATGGGGGAGGAGAAGGGGGAGCGAGGGGGTGGAGAGAAGGGGGAGGGTGGGGAGGGGGGAGAGAAGGGTGGGGAGGGGGGGAGAGAAGGGGGGTAGAGAAGGTGGGGAGTGGGGGAGGAGAGAGAGACACAGAGGGAAGGAGAGAGAGAGGGCGAGTGCCCTGCGGGCGCAAATGGAGCCAAGCCCCGGGAACAGGCGTGAGCCGGCTTGAGGCTGTGAGAGACGGCCAGGCCCGGTTGCCGTAGTAACCCTTCCCCCCCTTCCGAGCCCCGGCCGCCCCGCCCCGCACTCCCGAGCCCCGGCCGCCCCGCCCCGCACTCCCGAGAGCCCCGCCCGAGCCGGCTTCAAGACCGCCGAGCGGGGAAGAGAGAGAGACGCCGTATCTCACCTGCTGGCTTCCCACGCTCTGTGCCTCGGACTTCTGTGTGTCGCCTGCTGCGCGCACCCTATGCCTGTCCCGTGTCCCTCGCCGGCCGACGCCGTTGCCCCGGGTAACGTGACGGGGGAGACTGGGGGGGAGGAGCTTACCACAAGCCGTGGAACAATTACCTAGCTCGGGCGTGGCTGGGCAGGAGAGCCCCAGGCTTTGAGGCCTTACAAAAACGGGGAAAGGTAGGAAAAAGAATCAGGTTAGGGAAAATATTTACAAATGAATTAACTTCTTTTAAAAACAATTTAATAAAAGCAATTTTTTTTGCTGGAAATGTAGATTTGAAAAGAAACACGCAAAAAGTGGGAAAAAGAAATGAACAGTATGGAATCAAGATGGCGGCCACGCATCTCGGTTCAGAAGGATAAGGCCCACCCACACATGCACCGATTGGTCAACCGTCATGTCATTGAAGCGCAGGATTGGTCAATCGTCCTGTCACTCGACTCTAGGAGGGCCCGCCCGCACGCGCGACGACGAACCCGCGCCCGCGATGCAGCGATTGGTCGACCGTCGGGTCGCTCGACTGTACGATTGGTCGACCTCGACGTCACTCGATGCTAATGAGCAGAATTTTGAATAATGAGTGGATAATGAGCGGAATTTTGAAAGTTTTTTGGATACCGCGGGCGCAATTTTTGTCTCGCCGAAATGTAAATACACTTATGACCGTTCTGGAATCGTAAGCTTTCTTTTGATGCAACGCACGTGTAGGTACGCTCTATAACTTGAGAGTGCATAGCCGGACAGACAGACAGACAGACGGAAGGACAGACAGAAGTACCGCTTCATATATAAAGATAAAGAAAATCTGTCTTGTGTTTAGAATTTCATTCGAAATCTAATTTAATCATGACAATATTTTCATTTTGACAACATTTTAATTTTAATTCCGGACTTCTAAAGCCCCCTTTCCCACGCTCGGTCCCTCCTTATAAACTGTCCCTGTGTAATATTTCTCAGTTTAGCTGAAGGATGCTCCCTGACCAGTCTCCATTTCTCCTTTCATTTACAGATGCTCCCTGACCAGTCTCCATTTCTCCTTTCATTTACAGACGCTCCCTGACCAGTGTCCATTTCTCCTCCATTTACAGACGCTCCCTGATCATTCTCCATTTCAGCTCCGTTTACAGACGCTCCCTGACCAGTCTCCATTTCTCCTCCATTTACAGACGCTCCCTGACCAGTCTCCATTTCTCCTCCATTTACAGAGGCTCCCTGACCAGTCTCCATTTCTCCTCCATTTACAGACGCTCCCTGACCAGTCACCATTTCTCCTCCATTTACAAACGCTCCCTAACCAGTCTCCATTTCTCCTCCAACTATAGACGCTCCCTGACCAGTCTCCATTTCTCCTCCATTTACAGACGCTCCCTGACCAGTCTCCATTTCTCCTCCAATTACAGACGCTCCCTGATCAATCACCATTTCTCCTCCATTTACAGACGCTCCCTGACTAGTCTCCATTTCTCCTCCATTTACAGACGCTCCCTCACCAGTCACCATTCCTCCTCCATTTACAGACGCTCCCTGACCAGTCACCATTTCTCCTCCATTTACAGACGCTCCCTGACCAGTCTCCATTTCTCCTCCATTTACAGATGCTCCCTGACCAGTCACCATTCCTCCTCCATTTACAGACGCTCCCTGAGCAGTCTCCATTTCTCCTCCATTTACAGACGCTCCCTGACCAGTCACCATTTCTCCTCCATTTACAGATGCTCCCTGACCAGTCTCCATTTCTCCTCCATGTACAGACGCTCCCTGACTCACTTCCTGTCTGTCCCAGAGTTTGGCACTTTGTTGAGATTCGGGCCGGAGTGAAACGGGAACCCGCGGGTGGAGGCTGATAATGTTCACTGCTCTTATAATCGGGCCTGGGGCCGCACTCGGGGTGTGTGAAGCCCGCGTCCCCCCGGGGTTCATTAACCCGCCGCCCTCTGACCTGCTGCAGCCTCGCCACCCGCGCAAGCTCAGCTCACCTTCTGTTGTTCCGCCGCTCACACAGTCCGATTGGTTGGAGGACCCGCCGCCCGCTCGGTCCTCCAGCCCCGCCCCCTCTTCCTATTGGTCCGGAGCTCCCGTCAATCACCCGGGAAGTGTGAGCTGAGCATGCGCGGCCCTTGGCAGCAGCCGCTGACACATCAGGTGAGAGAGCTCAGGGAGTGGGTTCATGAACCCCGGGGGGACGCGGGCCGCTCACACCCCGAGCTCAGGGAGCGGGTTCATGAACCCCGGGGGGACGCGGGCCGCTCACACCCCGAGCTCAGGGAGCGGGTTCATGAACCCCGGGGGGACGCGGGCCGCTCACACCCCGAGCTCAGGGAGCGGGTTCATGAACCCCGGAAGGCTGCAAAGTGCCTAATCGGAAGATGAGGTGCTGTTCCTCGAGTTTACGTTGAGCTTCCGTGGAACAATGCAAGAGGCCAAGGACGGTGAATCCGAGTGGGAATGGAGCGGTGAATTAAAATGACAGGTGACTAGAAGCTCGGGGTCATCCTTACGGACTGAATGGAGGTGTTTCGCAAAGCGGTCACCCAATCTGCATTTGATCTCCCCAATGTAGAGGAGACCGCATCGTGAGCAGCGAATACAGTATACTAGATTGCAAGAAGTACAAGTAAATCGCTGTTTCACCTGGAAGGGGTGTTTGGGGCCCTGGACAGTGGGAAGGGGTGAGGTATAGGGGCAGGTGTTACATCTCCTGCGCTTGCACGGGAAGGTGCCAGGCGAAGGGGAAGGGGTGCTGGGGGTGATAGAGGAGTGGACTAGGGTGTCTCAGAGGGAGCGGTCCCTACGGAATGCTGAAAGGGGAGGGGAGGGGAAGATGCATTTGATGGTGGGATCACTTTGGATGTAGCAGAAATGGCAGAGGATGATCTGTTGAATGTGGAGGCTGGTGGGGTGAAAGGCGAGGACAAGGGGAACCCCATCGTGGTTCCAGGAGGGAGGGGCAGGGGTGAGGGCAGATGTGCGGGAGATAGAACGGACATGGTCGAGGGCTGTGTCAACCACGGTAGAGGGAAATCCTCGGTTGAGGAAAAAGGAAGACATGTCAGAAGCACTGGTGTGGAAGGTGGAATCGTCGGAGCAGATGCGGCGGAGACGGAGAAACTGGGAGAATGGAATAGAGTCCTTACAGGAGGCGGGGTGGGAGGAAGTGTAGTCCAGGTAGCTGTGGGAGTCAGTGGGCTTGTAGTGAATATTGGTCAATAATCTAACCCCAGAGATGGAGACGGAGAAGTCGAGGAAGGGAAGGGAAGAGTCAGAGATGGACCATGTGAAGGTGAGGGAAGGGTGGAAATTGGAGGCAAAGTGAATGAAATTGTCAAGTTCAGGGCGAGAGCAGGAAACGGCACCGATACAGTCATCAATGTATCGGAAAAAGAGGTGAGGGAGGGGACCTGAGTAGGACTGGAACAAAGAGTGTTCCACATATCCTACGAAAAGGCAGGCATAGCTAGGACCCATGCGGGTACCCATAGCAACACCTTTGATTTGGAGGAAATTAGTGGAGTTAAAGGAGAAGTTGTTCAATGTGAGAACAAGTTCAGCCAGGCGGAGGAGGGTAGTGGTGGATGGGGACTGGTGGAGGAAGCGAAGCGCCCTCAGGCCATCCTGGTAGGGGATGGAGGTGTAGAGGGATTGTACGTCCATGGTGAAAAGGAAGTGGCTGGGGCCAGGAAACTGGAAACTGTTAAAGTGGCGGAGGGCGTCCGAAAAGTCGCGGATGTAGGTGGGAAGAGACTGGACAAGGGGAGAAAAGATAGAGTCGAGATAGGAAGAGATAAGTTCCGTGGGGCAAGAACAGGCTGAAACGATGGGTCTACCAGGGCAATCCTGTTTGTGGATCTATCCTGGACTCACAGTGATGGCTTTTGTAAACTCCTTTTACAGGCTGTGAGAAGGGCAGCATTTACACACCGCCAACTCAAACCAAGAACAACTTACCTTTATGTAGCACATTTAAAATATCACAGTAGTGCAGTCAGACAATAATCGACACACATACTTTGTTTATGGTCCAGTACACTTACACAAAGTTCCTTCACAACTGTAACAATTTTATTGCGGTTGCTGTGAAGGCTGCGCTCACTCTGCTCGTACACCTGCTCTCCAAAGGATGCAAAACAGGACTAATGCTGCTGAGCTCAGCTCTTTTTGATCAGAAAATATCAACTGTTTTGCCTCGCCAGGAAATGCACAAAAGAGGCAGCAGTGCTCATTGGCTGCCCAGGAAAGTCCTACTTAGATTAAACTCCTTCACCCAGAGAGTGCTGAGAATGTGGAACTTGCTGCCACAGGGAGTAGTTGAGGCGAAGAGCAGGGATACATTTAAGGGGAAGCTGGATAAACACATGGGAGAAAGGAATAGATGGAGATGCTGATAGGGTGAGATGAAGAGAGATGGGAGGAGGCTCATGTGGAGCATAATCACTGCATGGACCAGTTGGGCCGAATGGCCTGTTTCTGTGTTGTACAATCTGGATAATTCTATGTAATAAGAGGAAAGAATGTTCCATAGAAACTGGAATTATCCGTTCTGCATTTTAATCCTGAACTTATAGTGATGATTTTTGTAAACTGCTTTTACAGGTAATATCATCGGCCTTTGAATGTGGAAGGAGAAATGTTTGTCTGTTCTGTTGGTGGGAAAAGATTTCAACATCAGTGTGACTGGAAAAGCACCGAGACACACACACCCGAGTGAGAGTGTTCCAGTCCACTGACTGTGGAAAGAGCTTTAATCAGTTACACAGCCTGAAAAAACATTGCACCATTCACAGTAGGGAGAAACCATACACGTGTTCTGTGTGTGGATGAGGCTTCAACTGATCGTCCAACCTGGAGAGACACAAGGACACCTGCACCATGGGTAAACCATGGAAATGTGGGGACTGGGGGAAGGGATTCAATTACCCATCTGAGCTGGAAACTCATCGACGCAGTCACACTGGGGAGAGGCCGTTCACCTGCTCCATGTGTGGGAAGGGATTCACTATCTCCTCCAGCCTCACTGCGCACCAGCTTGTTCACTCTAATAAGAGACCATTTAAATGTTCTGACTGTGAGAAGAGCTTTAAAAGCAGAAAGCATCTGATGAAGCACCAACGCACTCACACCGGGGCGAGGCCGTACACCTGCTCCGTGTGTGGGAACAGATTCACAAATTCATCCAACCTGCTGACACACCAGCGAGTTCACACTGGGGAGAGGCCATTCACCTGCTCCGTGTGTGGGAAGGGATTCACTCAGTCATCGAACCTGCTGACACACCAGCGAGTTCACACTGGGGAGAGGCCGTTCATCTGCTCCGTGTGTGGGAAGGGATTCGCTTTATCATCCCATCTCATGGAACACCAACTTGTGTGTAAAGTCTGTGGGTTGTATAGCGAAGTAATACACAGACTACAAGAGTAACTTAAACAGGACTTTACTATTCGAAGGTCAGGGCGAATCTGCCCAATAAATTCTGCCACAGCACTTATATACCGGTGTGGTCACCGTCGGTATTACAGTATACAGCAGCCAGGATAAAGTAGTGCCACACCTAAAATAGTTCTCTTAAAGGTGGACGGTTACATACAATAGTTCTCTTAAAGGTAGAACAGTTACATACACTACAATCCTCCCTTTTTAGCTTACAACATACTTATTCCCCATTAACATAACATCATAACATATCCAACTTCATGTTACAACAGTTCACAGAGGTAGTCTCTGCGGAAGCAGTTCACAGATTCAGTCTCTGCGGGAAACAGTTCACAGATTCAGTCTCTGATCTTCTTGACTCGGTCCGGACCACGCCTCCGTGGTGTAGTCGGGTCACCTTGCTAGAGGGACTCATCCCATAGTCCTTCCCTAGACTTAACAGCTTTACTTCCATCACTTCTGAACCAGCATTGCTGACTTTTTAAAACAAACAAAAAACAGTTGGATTGCCTTGGGAAATTTTCCTACCTTCCAACTGATTTGGCTCCGTTCGGGGGACCACGTGTGTGATCGGGTAGAGGTAATAATGGTTCAGATGGTTATCATCTTCTGCTTCGTCTTTTCCTTTTTTGCTTCTTGGAGACTCTCGGAGCTCCATTGTCAGCTGCCAGCTGTAACGCCACCATCTCCCTATGTTCCTTAGACTTTAAGTGATTCATCCTGATTTCGGCACTTTGGGAGTTCTCGGCACAAGCTGGGCAGACCAGGTCCTTGTAATATTCAGTGTCACTCAACAGATCATGGTAATATTCGGTGTCGTCCTGAGCTAGGCCAGCGAGAGGGTCTTCTATTTCCTCCTTACCCAGCTGGACGTTAGCCGACTTTTGTTCCAAATCCCGACATCTGTCCTGAAGAGACTTCATCATGCGTTCAGATTCATCCCGCTTTTTCTGGGCTTCCTGCAAGTCTTTTACTAATGACCTCATTTGTGATTTCAATACTTCAACTTCATTCGGAGATTGATTGATCGGACTATTCAATCCCTCTACTGAAGTAGCTGTTTCAGTATTCTGTTGTTCTACATTGCCGTGCGTCAGCGTACTTTTGGCATCCAAGGGCTGTTCTGCTGCAGACTTCTCAGTCTGGGTTGCCACCTCAGCTCTTCCAATTACTTTTGAGAGCTCCCTTCCCTTTGAAGATTGAGGCTCGTATTTAAGTTTTTCCCATTTTAGAGTTTTATCCCTCAGCATATGAATGAGTTGGCTGACTGTTAACTCTTCTGCCATCATCCCTTTTCCATTAACTACAGGGCTGTTTATAACCTTGCCCTGGAGGAGTTGGCTGACTGTTAACTCTTCTGCCATCATCCATTTCCCATTAGCTGCAGGGCTGTTTAGAACCTTGCACTGGGGTCCCTTTGCTGCTTCTACTTCGCCATCATCCGCAGCCTCCACCATTCGAATTTCCACAAATGAATCGTCCGGTGATGCTGCACCCGACTTCAGTAGGAGCTCAGAATTCATGGCGACCAAATCAGCCTTTTCTGCCTGCAACCTGCTAACAAGCGCCTTCAGTTGCTGAACATCTTGCTCCACCAGATTAGAGCACGCACCTTCAGAGGCCGAATCAGCTTTGATTCGTTTGGCCTCCTCGCGCAGACGGTTTGTGTGCTCCTGCTCCATTTTCTCCCCCAGCTGCTTCTGTTGTCTTTCCAGATTCTCCCACTCTGTGTCCACGAACTTTTTCATTGCTGTTGTCTCTTGCTCAAGACGGCAACTGAATTGTTCTAATTGCTGTTGTAATTTGAAATAAAGTTGAGTTTGAGCTCGGTGTTCCTCAGTAATGTATATGTCTGTAAACTGGACAGACTCAGAATTCTCTGTCAAACTATGTTGTTGTTGTTCAGTGGAATTCTGTTCTGAAACTTTGTTCTCCTCCGGAGCATAAGCCTTTATGCACGCCTTCGTTTTTCCAACCTCAGTCAGCAAGTTCATTTTAGACTTGTCTTTCATACTTGGGCTGGTCTCATCGTCATCCGTTTCAGAGGCTGAGCTGATTGTCTGCACCGAGTCCTCACTCATTATTGCTTTTAGGTAGTGCCATTCCATGTCTATTTTCTTGATCCACTCCCGTCCTAGAAGTGGTGGTCCTCCCTCAGGTAGTACATATAAGTCCATTCCTGGGTGTTCTTTGCCCCTGTCTCTCACCTTGACTCTTATCTTCCCCATGGGGTATACTTTATGCCCCATGTATGTCTGCAATACGAACTTGGTATCTCTCAAGGGTATATATGAGAATAGCCGGTTGTAATCCCTTCGATTTATGACTGATAGGGCTGATCCAGTGTCCAACTCCATTTTCACTTGGACTCCGGCTATTTTTAGCATGACCCAGATAGTTTGTAGGTCAGCTTTCTTACTCACATTGTGAATTCTCAGACTACCCAGTTCCTGGCCATTTGGGTCTGAATCCGAATTCTGTTTGTCTGAACTCTTCTCAGCCACCTTGTGTACTTTGTTGTACTTTCCCTGTGATGGCTTTTTTTGGTTGTTGGTCTTCTTTCCTGACCGGCATACTTTACCTATGTGACCCAGTTTGCCACATTTTCTACATTCCTGGTTTTTAAACCAGCATTGGTTCTGGTCGTGTGTTGTCTTCCCACAACGATAACATTTCGTTGTACCCGAAGTAATTTGATCCACACTGAGTACCGCTGCCTTTAGCTGCATTTCCGCAGTTCCTTTCGCTGTGGCTTCGTGCGATGCTGCAATAAGGACAGCCCTCTCAAGTGTAAGGTCGTTCTCTTCGAGTAGTCGCTTTTGCGTTCCTTCCTTCGACAGCCCACACACGAACTTGTCTCGCAATGCCTCTGTCAGATTTCCTCCAAACTGGCAGTATTTCGCTAGTCTACGCAGTTCGACCAAGTATTCCGCGTTGCTTTCCTCTTTCCGTTGCGTTCTCGCATAAAATTTGAATCGTTCCGCCAACATCAGCGGTGTGGGGTTCAAGTGATCCTTCAGAACAGCAACAATATTATCGAAAGTCTGATCCGCCGGTTTAGCTGGTGATAGAAGATCCTTCAATAACTCGTATGTCTTCGTGCCCATCGAGTTTAGCAAGGTTATAGCTTTATCATCATCTTCTATTTTATTGGCCTCACAATATATCTCGATACGTTCTACGTACGTGGCCCAATCTTCCACCTCGGCATCGAAGTTGTTGATGTTACCATGCTTAGGCATCTTCACTATCTCTCACTATCTTTCTGTGAAACAACAGGATTTCTCTTTAACTTTTTCTTTTTTTTTTCCAAAAATGGCGGTTTCCCGCGCTTGTCTTCTTCCCCGCCTACTGGCAAAATGGCGGTTTCCCACGCTTGTCTTCTTCCCCCCTACTGGCAAAATGGCGGTTTCCCGCTCCTGACTTCTTCCTCTGGTGGGAGGGGTAAGCTTTGCCCTCGGGCGACGACCGCTGGTTTACGGGGTTTGTAGCCTGTGCGCCGGCTTCAGTTTATTCTGAAGCGCGCGCTAGAAAAGCCGATCGTGTTCCTTGTTCCCCCCCCCTTCTTCTTTTCGGCAGGGGCAACCGGCGCTGGGGACAACCAGTTGGCGTCGGACAGATCCAGCTCCTGGTCCTTCACGGCAGCTGCTGCAAGCCGCTGGCCGGAACCTCGCTCGGTCTCTCTCTCGGGCTCTGTCTCTCCCGCTCGCGCGGCTCTCGCTCGCTCTCTCTCGGGCTCTGTCTCTCACGCTCGCTCGGCTCTCGCTCGCTCTCTCTCGGGCACTGTCTCTCCCGCTCGCGCGGCTCTCCCTCAGCGGCTTTAAATGCCTCTACCAGACCTCCCGCAGTCCGGTCCTTTCCTCCCCGGCTGCGGCTGATTCTTCGCGGGTTATTTAGTTATTTATTTATTTATTGCCCCCGCGCCTTATGATCCCGGTCGCAGCGCCTCGTGGTCGCGGTAGTTGTCCGGCCTTTTTCGCCGTCGCGGTCTAGCCGTCTCACAACGCTCCCCAGCCTGCTTGTACCGCGGCTTCCGTGCTCCACGCTGCCCCGTCTCAGCGCCTCTGGGCCCGACTTCTGTCCGGCTCCTTTCCCCCTCGACCGTGGTCGAGTTCACTGCCCTTATCCTCCGTTTATTTTTTTTTAATTTTCCCTTTACTCACAGTCACTGTGGCCGACTTGCTTCTCGTGTTGATCGGCTCACTCACCACCGTGGCAGAAGGGACAATCCGTGCCTGTTGCTGATGGAAGACTTCGTGTTTGAAATCTTCCTCCTTTCTTGGTCTGCAGACTCGAGTTTTCTCTCAGCAAAACGACGAGGGCGGGTGCCTCTTTTCGACGCTCGTTTACTTCTTCAGAAGTATTGTTGCCGCAGGGTAAGATCGAACTCGTCGCCACTGTAAAGTCTGTGGGTTGTATAGCGAAGTAATACACAGACTACAAGAGTAACTTAAACAGGACTTTACTATTCGAAGGTCAGGGCGAATCTGCCCAATAAATTCTGCCACAGCACTTATATACTGGTGTGGTCACCGTCGGTATTACAGTATACAGCAGCCAGGATAAAGTAGTGCCACACCTAAAATAGTTCTCTTAAAGGTGGACGGTTACATACAATAGTTCTCTTAAAGGTAGAACAGTTACATACACTACATTGTGCACTCTGACGAGAGACCTTTTAACTGTACTGACTGTGAGGAGAGCTTTAAAAGCAGAACTGCACTGTTGCAACACCATCACACTCACACCCCGCAGACACCATTCACCTGCTCTGTGTGTGGGAAGGGATTCACTAGATTATCCACACTGCTGATTCACCAGCGAGTTCACACTGGGGAGAGGCTGTTCACCTGCTCCGTGTGCGGGAAGTGATTCACTCAGTCATCCCACCAGCTGAGACACCAGCAAGTTCACAAGTGACTGCAAGGGTTGGATTCTGCTGTTATTGCTGCTGTTCATCACATCCAGGACTGAACCATGTTCATTCTGACAGTTGGGGTTTGTTTCTGCTGATGTTAATAACTCCTATAACTGGGCTGGAGTTTAATATTCTGGATAGATGTCAAATAAACCAGCTTTGTGTTAAACACATTGTTGTAGATCTTTGTCTTTCACACCTGAGTGTTTAGCATCACCTGGCTGGAGCTCAGAAAGGACAATTTGGGGGAGGATCGTACGGCGGGAACAGAACTTCAGCCTGGACACAGTCCTTCAGGGCCACACTGAGAGGGGCAAATGGCAGTTTGGTCTTTCTCATCTCTCTTCACTGATAGCTAAGCCGCCGTGCGGATTAATCTCGAGGTGTGTGAGAAATGTGTCCCAGCCGCTCTCTGCCATGGTTCAGAGCTCCTAGGCATGGAACAGTAGGCTCCTTTAGGAATGTACCCCAGTGCTTTTTCTTTTAATGGCCTTATTAACGTGTGTCGCTACTTTTATTGATTTGTGTATCTGTATCCCTGGATCCTTCCGCTCCTCCAGCCCATTTAGACTCGGGGGGGGGGAATTTGGTGGCGCCCCCTTTGGGTCGCTAATGTCGCTGGGGCTAATTTTAGTGCTCCAAAAAAGTTAGAGCCCCTGCGCATTAAATTCAGTGGTAGCGCCCCAAGCAGGAGGCAGGGTGCTACTGGAAGCGCTCCCCTCCTTCTTGAGGCGCTAACAGTGAATTTCACGGCACTTCGTGCAACAGCGCCACGCCCATCGGCACATAGCACCGCGTCATAGCAGACCTCCCTCCCTGATTAAAGGGGAGGGGCCTAGCACTGCGCACACCGGGGCCCTGCTGGACCACCGGGGAGCGGGGTGTCAGATCAAGAGGAGCGCCGGGCTGAGCGATCGCGGCCGGCACCCCGAAGAAGAAAGGGGAAGGGGGCAGGTGCTGGCATTTGGCCTAAATAAAAAGTTGCCGCCCAACACCTGCCCTTTAAGTGGCATTGCCGCGGCTGCAGGAACGACCCCTGGCCCTGTCGGACATATCGTCCAGCGATAGGTCAGGGGTCGCAACCCAAGGTTGCAGCCGGGGCGCTGTGCATGGCGATGACATCATTGCCAGCGGTGCAGTGCCGCGGGGCGCTACCGGCTACCACCACCGCTAACCTCCCGCTGAATATCGCGGGAGGCACAAAGCAACCCAATTTTACCCCCTTGTCCAAGTAGTGTGTGGCCTTCTTATTCTTCCCACCAAAACACACCACCTCACACTGATCTATAGTGAAATTCATTAACACACCACCTCACACTGATCTACAGTGAAATTCATTAACACACCACCTCACACTGATCTATAGTGACATTCATTTGCTAATTACACGCCCATTCTGAAATTTATTGATGTCTTCTTGCATTTTGTCTTCCTCAGTATCAATTCTACCTCCCAATTTGGTGTCATCGACAAACTTTGAAATTGTTTTTCTGATTTCTGAGCCCAAATCATTTATGAACAACAGTGATCCCAGCACCAATCTCTGTGGAACACCACTTCCCACCTTTTGCCAGTCTGAGTAGCTACTCCCAACCCCTACTCTCTGTTTTCTGTTTGTAACCAGCTTGCTATCCATAACAGTATGTAAGATCTAGAAGATGACCCAGGTCAGGCCGTGTGGAGTGAAGGGCCAGGCAGCAGAATGGGTGGAAAGATGGCTACAAAACAGAAATCAGAGGGTTGGAGTTAAGGGAAGTTTGTTGCGACCTTTCCATTTACACTCACTGGTTCCCCTCCCTCTCCTCCCCTGAAGGTGCTGACTCTGGCTGGGTTCAGTTCTACACTCACTGGTTCTCCTCCCTCTCCTCCCCTGAAGGTGCTGACTCTGGCTGGGTACAGTTCTACAGTCACTGGTTCCCCTCCACTGAAGGGGCTGATTCTGGCTGGGTTCAGTTCTACACTCACTGGTTCCCCTCCCTCTCCTCCCCTGAAGGCGCTGACTCTGGCTGGGTTCAGTTCTACACTCACTGGTTCTCCTCCCCCTCCTCCCCTGATGGTTCTGACTCTGGCTGGGTTCAGTTCTGCACTCACTGGTTCCCCACCCTCTCCTCTCCTGAAGGTGCTGACTCCAGCTGGGTTCAGTTCTACACTCACTGGTTCCCCTCCTTCTCCTGCCCTGAAGGTGCTGACTCTGGCTGGGTTCAGTTCTACACTCACTGGTTCCCCTCCCTCTCCTCCCCTGAAGGTGCTGATTCTGGCTGGGTTCAGTTCTACACTCACTGGTTCTCCTAACTCTCCTCCCCTGAAGATGCTGACTCTGGCTGGGTTCAGTTCTACACTCATTGGTTCCCCTCTCTCTCCTCCCCTGAAGATGCTGACTCTGGCTGGGTTCAGTTCTACACTCATTGGTTCTCCTCCCTCTCCTCCCCTGAAGATGCTGACTCTGGCTGGGTTCAGTTCTACACTCACTGGTTCCCCTCCCCTGAAGGTGCTGACTCTGGCTGGGTTCAGTTCTGCACTCACTGGTTCCCTTCCCTCTCCTCCCCTGAAGGTGCTGACTCTATCTGGGTTCAGTTCTACACTCACTGGTTCCCCGCTCCTCCCCTGAAGGTGCTGACTCTGGTTGGGTTCAGTTCTACACTCACTGGTTCCCCTCCAATATGTGACCCATGTGCCCAATCTACATGTGTGAACCTCAACAGTGAGTGTCGACAGGCTGTTCCACTGTCCTCACCTGAGGCCTCACGCGTGCATTTTCCAGCCGGGTCACTGGACCCTCCTCCCAATGGCTCAGTGGGTAAAGGCACCGCCCAGTGCGACTGAGTCAAAGTAACAGGAGGGGCCCAGGTTTAATCCCGTCTGTGTATCCTCCCTGTCTAATTCACGGTAAAAGCTGTCTACAAAAGTCGTCACTGTAAATAGGAACAGGAGTTGGTCATTCAGCCCCTCGAGCCTGTTCCGCCATTCAATGTGATCATGGCTGATCTGTATCTTAACTCCATCTTCCCACCTTCATTCTGTAACCCTTACTATCCTCGCCTAACAAAAATCTAGCACATAGTTTTGAAATTTTCAATTGGTTCCCAACCTCAGCAGCTTTTGGGGCGAGAATTCCAGATTTCCACTACCCTTTATGAATATATAAGAAATAGGAGCAGGAGTTGGCTATAGGGCCCCTCGAGCCTGCTCTTTCCCGCCCTATCCCCATATCCCTCGATTCCTTTAGTGTCCAAAATTCGACCTCAGTCTTGATTATTCTCAATGACTGATCACCCACAGCCCTCTGGGTAGAGAATTCCAAAGATTCACATGCCTCATCTCAGTCCTAAATGGCCGACTCCTTATCCTGAGACTGTGACTCCTGGTTCTAGACTCTCCAGCCAGGGGACACAGCCTCTCAGCATTGGTGTGAAGTTGTGCTGCTGACATCACTCCTGAATGGCCTGGGTCTAAATTCAAGGTTGTGTCCACTTGTTGTGGACTCACTGACCAGAGGAAATAGTTTCTCTCTATCTACCCTATCACCTCCTTTAATCATCTTAAACACCTCAATTAGATCACCCCGTAATCTTCTATATTCAAGGGGATACCAGCCCAGTCTGTGCAGCCTGTCCTCATAATTTACAAATGTCAGCTCTGGCACTACAGGATAGAAATTCTCAACAAACAGTTCTAGTTTCTTGGGAACATTCTTTCCTCTCTTGCCCCTCATAAGTGGTAAATCCCCCGTCCCCCACACTCTCCCCCATCCCACACACTCTCCCCCGTCCCACACACCAACCCCATCCCACACACTCTCCCCCGTCCCACACACTCTCCCCCGTCCCACACACTCTACCCCATCCCACACACTCTCCCCCGTCACACACACTCTCCCCCGTCACACACACTCTCCCCCGTCCCACACACTCGCTGTTTGAAATCCAGATTCATTGCAGGCTCTGAATTTTCTCCCTTTCTCTCCTGAAGGTGCTGTGTGATGGTGGGGTTCGGCCCCAGTCACTGTCTGCCCTCCAGTACCTCACCAAGTGGTAATTCTGAACTGTGAGCCTATACTGAAGGTGCTGTGTGATGGTGGGGTTCGGCCCCAGTCACTGCCTGCCCTCCAGTACCTCACCAAGTGGTAATTCTGAGCTGCGAGCCTATACTGAAGGTGCTGTGTGATGGTGGGGTTCGGCCCCAGTCACTGTCTACCATCCAGTACCTCACCAAGTGGTAATTCTGAGCTGTGAGCCTATCCTGAAGGTGCTGTGTGATGGTGGGGTTTGGCCCCAGTCACTGTCTGCCCTCCAGTTCCTCACTGAGTGGTAATTCTGAGCTGTGAGCCTATACTGAAGGTGCTGTGTGATGGTGGGGTTTGGCCCCAGTCACTGTCTGCCCTCCAGTACCTCACCAAGTGGTAATTCTGAGCTGTGAGCCTATACTGAAGGTGCTGTGTGATGGTGGGGTTCGGCCCCAGTCACTGTCTACCCTCCAGTACCTCACCAAGTGGTAATTCTGAGCTGTGAGCCTATACTGAAGGTGCTGTGTGATGGTGGGGTTTGGCCCCAGTCACTGTCTGCCCTCCAGTTCCTCACTGAGTGGTAATTCTGAGCTGTGAGTCTACACTGAAGGTGCTGTGTGATGGTGGGGTTCGGCCCCAGTCACTGTCTGCCCCCCAGTACCTCACCGAGTGGTAATTCTGAGCTGTGAGTCTATACTGAAGGTGCTGTGTGATGGTGGGGTTCGGCCCCAGTCACTGTCTGCCCTCCAGTTCCTCACCAAGTGGTAATTCTGAGCTGTGAGCCTATACTGAAGGTGCTGTGTGATGGTGGGGTTCGGCCCCAGTCACTGTCTGCCCTCCAGTACCTCGCCAAGTGGTAATTCTGAGCTGTGAGCCTATACTGAAGGTGCTGTGTGATGGTGGGGTTCGGCCCCAGTCACTGTCTGCCCTCCAGTACCTCACCAAGTGGTAATTCTGGGCTGTGAGCCTATACTGAAGGTGCTGTGTGATGGTGGGGTTCGGCCCCAGTCACTGTCTGCCTTCCAGTACCTCACCAAGTGGTAAT
This sequence comes from Somniosus microcephalus, assembly GCF_052327205.1. NCBI lineage: Eukaryota > Metazoa > Chordata > Chondrichthyes > Squaliformes > Somniosidae > Somniosus > Somniosus microcephalus. The sequence continues at coordinate 103,864,195 of NC_140990.1, read as the reverse complement.
TCTGAGCTGTGAGCCTATACTGAAGGTGCTGTGTGATGGTGGGGTTCGGCCCCAGTCACTGTCTGCCTTCCAGTACCTCACCAAGTGGTAATTCTGCGCTGTGAGCCTATACTGAAGGTGCTGTGTGATGGTGGGGTTCGGCCCCAGTCACTGTCTGCCCTCCAGCACCTCACCAAGTGGTAATTCTGAGCTGTGAGCCTATACTGAAGGTGCTGTGTGATGGTGGGGTTTGGCCCCAGTCACTGTCTGCCCCCCAGTACCTCACCAAGTGGTAATTCTGAGCTGTGAGCCTATACTGAAGGTGCTATGTGATGGTGGGGTTCGGCCCCAGTCACTGTCTGCCCTCCAGCACCTCACCAAGTGGTAATTCTGAGCTGTGAGCCTATACTGAAGGTGCTGTGTGATGGTGGGGTTCGGCCCCAGTCACTGTCTGCCCTCCAGTACCTCACTGAGTGGTAATTCTGAGCTGTGAGCCTATACTGAAGGTGCTATGTGATGGTGGGGTTCGGCCCCAGTCACTGTCTGCCCTCCAGCACCTCACCAAGTGGTAATTCTGAGCTGTGAGCCTATACTGAAGGTGCTGTGTGATGGTGGGGTTCGGCCCCAGTCACTGTCTGCCCTCCAGTACCTCACCAAGTGGTAATTCTGGGCTGTGAGCCTATACTGAAGGTGCTGTGTGATGGTGGGGTTCGGCCCCAGTCACTGTCTGCCTTCCAGTACCTCACCAAGTGGTAATTCTGAGCTGTGAGCCTATACTGAAGGTGCTGTGTGATGGTGGGGTTCGGCCCCAGTCACTGTCTGCCTTCCAGTACCTCGCCAAGTGGTAATTCTGAGCTGTGAGCCTATACTGAAGGTGCTGTGTGATGGTGGGGTTCGGCCCCAGTCACTGTCTGCCCTCCAGCACCTCACCAAGTGGTAATTCTGAGCTGTGAGCCTATACTGAAGGTGCTGTGTGATGGTGGGGTTCGGCCCCAGTCACTGTCTGCCCTCCAGTACCTCACTGAGTGGTAATTCTGAGCTGTGAGCCTATACTGAAGGTGCTATGTGATGGTGGGGTTCGGCCCCAGTCACTGTCTGCCCTCCAGCACCTCACCAAGTGGTAATTCTGAGCTGTGAGCCTATACTGAAGGTGCTATGTGATGGTGGGGTTCGGCCCCAGTCACTGTCTGCCCTCCAGCACCTCACCAAGTGGTAATTCTGAGCTGTGAGCCTATACTGAAGGTGCTGTGTGATGGTGGGGTTCGGCCCCAGTCACTGTCTGCCCTCCAGTACCTCACCGAGTGGTAATTCTGAGCTGTGAGCCTATACTGAAGGTGCTGTGTGATGGTGGGGTTCGGCCCCAGTCACTGTCTGCCCTCCAGTACCTCACTGAGTGGTAATTCTGAGCTGTGAGCCTATACTGAAGGTGCTATGTGATGGTGGGGTTCGGCCCCAGTCACTGTCTGCCCTCTAGTACCTCACCGAGTGGTAATTCTGAGCTGTGAGCCTATACTGAAGGTGCTGTGTGATGGTGGGGTTCGGCCCCAGTCACTGTCTGCCCTCCAGTACCTCACCAAGTGGTAATTCTGAGCTGTGAGCCTATACTGAAGGTGCTATGTGATGGTGGGGTTCGGCCCCAGTCACTGTCTGCCCCCCAGTACCTCACCAAGTGGTAATTCTGAGCTGTGAGCCTATACTGAAGGTGCTGTGTGATGGTGGGGTTCGGCCCCAGTCACTGTCTGCCCTCCAGTACCTCACCAAGTGGTAATTCTGAGCTGTGAGCCTATACTGAAGGTGCTGTGTGATGGTGGGGTTCGGCCCCAGTCACTGTCTGCCCTCCAGTACCTCACCAAGTGGTAATTCTGAGCTGTGAGCCTATACTGAAGGTGTTGTGTGATGGTGGGGTTCGGCCCCAGTCACTGTCTGCCCCCCAGTACCTCACCGAGTGGTAATTCTGAGCTGTGAGTCTATACTGAAGGTGCTGTGTGATGGTGGGGTTCGGCCCCAGTCACTGTCTGCCCTCCAGTACCTCAGCAAGTGGTAATTCTGAGCTGTGAGCCTATACTGAAGGTGCTGTGTGATGGTGGGGTTCGGCCCCAGTCACTGTCTGCCCTCCAGTACCTCACCAAGTGGTAATTCTGAGCTGTGAGCCTATACTGAAGGTGCTGTGTGATGGTGGGGTTCGGCCCCAGTCACTGTCTGCCCTCCAGTACCTCACCAAGTGGTAATTCTGAGCTGTGAGCCTATACTGAAGGTGTTGTGTGATGGTGGGGTTCGGCCCCAGTCACTGTCTGCCCTCTAGTACCTCACCAAGTGGTAATTCTGAGCTGTGAGCCTATACTGAAGGTGTTGTGTGATGGTGGGGTTTGGCCCCAGTCACTGTCTGCCTTCCAGTACCTCACCAAGTGGTAATTCTGAGCTGTGAGCCTATACTGAAGGTGTTGTGTGATGGTGGGGTTCGGCCCCAGTCACTGTCTGCCCTCCAGTACCTCACCAAGTGGTAATTCTGAGCTGTGAGCCTATACTGAAGGTGTTGTGTGATGGTGGGGTTCGGCCCCAGTCACTGTCTGCCCTCCAGTACCTCACCAAGTGGTAATTCTGAGCTGTGAGCCTATACTGAAGGTGCTGTGTGATGGTGGGGTTCGGCCCCAGTCACTGTCTGCCCTCCAGTACCTCACCAAGTGGTAATTCTGAGCTGTGAGCCTATACTGAAGGTGCTGTGTGATGGTGGGGTTCGGCCCCAGTCACTGTCTGCCCTCCAGTACCTCACCAAGTGGTAATTCTGAGCTGTGAGCCTATACTGAAGGTGCTGTGTGATGGTGGGGTTCGGCCCCAGTCACTGTCTGCCCCCCAGTACCTCACCAAGTGGTAATTCTGAGCTGTGAGCCTATACTGAAGGTGCTGTGTGATGGTGGGGTTTGGCCCCAGTCACTGTCTGCCCTCCAGTACTTTGCCAAGTGGTAATTCTGAGCTGTGAGCCTATACTGAAGGTGCTGTGTGATGGTGGGGTTCGGCCCCAGTCACTGTCTGCCCTCCAGTACCTCACCAAGTGGTAATTCTGAGCTGTGAGCCTATACTGAAGGTGCTGTGTGATGGTGGGGTTTGGCCCCAGTCACTGTCTGCCCTCCAGTACCTCACCAAGTGGTAATTCTGAGCTGTGAGCCTATACTGAAGGTGCTGTGTGATGGTGGGGTTTGGCCCCAGTCACTGTCTGCCCTCCAGTACCTCACCAAGTGGTAATTCTGAGCTGTGAGCCTACACTGAAGGTGCTGTGTGATGGTGGGGTTCGGCCCCAGTCACTGTCTGCCCTCCAGTACCTCACCAAGTGGTAATTCTGAGCCTGTGAGCCTATACTGAAGGTGCTGTGTGATGGTGGGGTTCGGCCCCAGTCACTGTCTGCCCTCCAGTACCTCACCAAGTGGTAATTCTGAACTGTGAGCCTGTACTGAAGGTGCTGTGTGATGGTGGGGTTCGGCCCCAGTCACTGTCTGCCCTCCAGTACCTCACCAAGTGGTAATTCTGAGCTGTGAGCCTATACTGAAGGTGCTGTGTGATGGTGGGGTTTGGCCCCAGTCACTGTCTGCCCTCCAGTACCTCACCAAGTGGTAATTCTGAGCTGTGAGCCTATACTGAAGGTGCTGTGTGATGGTGGGGTTCGGCCCCAGTCACTGTCTGCCCTCCAGTACCTCACCAAGTGGTAATTCTGAGCTGTGAGCCTATACTGAAGGTGCTGTGTGATGGTGGGGTTCGGCCCCAGTCACTGTCTACCCTCCAGTACCTCACCGAGTGGTAATTCTGAGCTGTGAGCCTATACTGAAGGTGCTGTGTGATGGTGGGGTTCGGCCCCAGTCACTGTCTGCCCCCCAGTACCTCACCAAGTGGTAATTCTGAGCTGTGAGCCTATACTGAAGGTGCTGTGTGATGGTGGGGTTCGGCCCCAGTCACTGTCTGCCCTCCAGTACCTCACCAAGTGGTAATTCTGAGCTGTGAGCCTATACTGAAGGTGCTGTGTGATGGTGGGGTTCGGCCCCAGTCACTGTCTGCCCTCCAGTACTTTGCCAAGTGGTAATTCTGAGCTGTGAGCCTATACTGAAGGTGCTGTGTGATGGTGGGGTTCAGCCCCAGTCACTGTCTGCCCTCCAGTACCTCACCAAGTGGTAATTCTGAGCTGTGAGCCTATACTGAAGGTGCTGTGTGATGGTGGGGTTCGGCCCCAGTCACTGTCTGCCCTCCAGTACCTCACCAAGTGGTAATTCTGAGCTGTGAGCCTATACTGAAGGTGCTGTGTGATGGTGGGGTTTGGCCCCAGTCACTGTCTGCCCTCCAGTACCTCACCAAGTGGTAATTCTGAGCTGTGAGCCTATACTGAAGGTGCTGTGTGATGGTGGGGTTCGGCCCCAGTCACTGTCTGCCCTCCAGTACCTCACCAAGTGGTAATTCTGAGCTGTGAGCCTATACTGAAGGTGCTGTGTGATGGTGGGGTTCGGCCCCAGTCACTGTCTGCCCTCCAGTACCTCACCAAGTGGTAATTCTGAGCTGTGAGCCTATACTGAAGGTGCTGTGTGATGGTGGGGTTCGGCCCCAGTCACTGTCTGCCTTCCAGTACCTCACCAAGTGGTAATTCTGAGCTGTGAGCCTATACTGAAGGTGCTGTGTGATGGTGGGGTTCGGCCCCAGTCACTGTCTGCCCTCCAGTACTTTGCCAAGTGGTAATTCTGAGCTGTGAGCCTATACTGAAGGTGCTGTGTGATGGTGGGGTTCGGCCCCAGTCACTGTCTGCCCTCCAGTACCTCACCAAGTGGTAATTCTGAGCTGTGAGCCTATACTGAAGGTGCTGTGTGATGGTGGGGTTCGACCCCAGTCACTGTCTGCCCTCCAGTACCTCACCAAGTGGTAATTCTGAGCTGTGAGCCTATACTGAAGGTGCTGTGTGATGGTGGGGTTCGGCCCCAGTCACTGTCTGCCCTCCAGTACCTCACCAAGTGGTAATTCTGAGCTGTGAGCCTATACTGAAGGTGCTGTGTGATGGTGGGGTTCGGCCCCAGTCACTGTCTGCCCTCCAGTACCTCACTGAGTGGTAATTCTGAGCTGTGAGCCTATACTGAAGGTGCTGTGTGATGGTGGGGTTCGGCCCCAGTCACTGTCTGCCCCCCAGTACCTCACCAAGTGGTAATTCTGAGCTGTGAGCCTATACTGAAGGTGTTGTGTGATGGTGGGGTTCGGCCCCAGTCACTGTCTGCCCTCCAGTACCTCACCAAGTGGTAATTCTGAGCTGTGAGCCCATACAGTGAGCTGCCAGCATTTCGACCTTGGGGAGCATCACAGCCGCCATCCCTGGCTGATTCTGTCTGGCAAAGTTGAGGCCAATGATAGCACAGCATCAACAACTTGCATTTACATAGCGCCTTTAATGCAGTAAAATGTTCCAAGGTGCTTCACAAGAGCGGAATCAGACAAAGATTGACACCGAGCCAGAGAAGGAGACATTCGAACTGGTGCCTAAAAGCTCGGTCAAAGGTCTCAGGGCCTCGGCAACTGTAGGAATGGTCACCAATGGTGGAGCAAAGGAAGTGGGGGTTGCACAAGAGGCCAGAGTTGGAGGAGTGCAGGGGTCTCTTGGATTGTAAGGTTGGAAGATGAGAATTTTAAAGGCTGAAGCCACCAAAATAGACAGCAGTCTCCCTCAGTACAGAATGTGACTCACTACTAACAGGAAGGATGTTACTTTAACTACTATAGGTGCAGAGAGGTGAGCCATTGTCTTTGTGTCAGGCCATGGGCTCAGTTGGTAGCACCCTCACCTCTGAATCAGGAAGGGCTTGTGGGGTCAAGTTCCCACTCCAGAGACTTGAGTTCAAAAATCTAGGCTGACGCTCCAGTGCAGTACTGAGGGAGTGCTGCACTGTCAGAGGTGCTGCCTTTCGGATGAGATGTTAAACCAAGGGTGGACGTAAAAGATCCGATAGCAATATTTCGAAGAAGAGCAGGGGAGTTATCCTCAGTGTCCTGGCCAATATTTATCCCCCAATCAACATCACAGAAACAGATTATCTGGATATTATCACATTGCTGTTTGTGGGAGCTTGCTGTGCACAAATTGGCTGCTACGTTTCCTACATTACAACAGTGACTATACGTCAAAAAGTACTTTAGCAAAATGCTGCAGATGCTGGAAATCCAAAATAACAACAGAAAATGCTGGAAAAACTCAGCAGGCCAGGCAACATCCGTGGAGAGAAAATAGAGTCAACGTTTCGGGTCAAACCCTTTGTCAAGACTGGAAAAGCACCGGAAATGAAATAGATTGAAAGGCCAGGCTGGGAGAGAACAAAAGAGAAATGAAGAGATATTAAGAGGTATTCAAAACGAGACAAGATGGTGATAGGACTAGTGGAGACAAAAGACGGCTCCACTAGTACTTCAAAAAGTACTTCATTGACTCTAAAGCGCTTTGGGTGGGCCGCTGGTCATGAAAGGCGCTATATAAATGCAAGTCTTTCTTTCTCTAAATATCACAAACAGATGCACAATAAGGGAAATCTCTGTACCTTTAACTAACAGCGACATGGAATGCGGGAAATGAATGAGCTTTAAACACCTGGTCCACTTGGCACTGAAGTGTCTGAAACTCAGAACCGGAACGCCAGGGAAAGACAATGCCGAACATGGCGGGTGCCCTTACCCAGCGTGCCCAGCGCTGCTGAATACGGCCTATCTCCATCAGCAGGGGCGCAGCGCGCAGGCGCGGGAAGGGCTGGTCCCCGGAGACCGCCTTCCTGCGCGGAGCATGCGCGGTGCGGCTCCAGGACACTGAGCGGGGGCGAGCGCGGCCTCAGCAACACCGAGTGCGCGTCTCAGGCCCCGAATCAGAGCGGCCGGGCCCGGCGGACGTGCGGCCAGGGCCCCGGCACCAGGAAACCCAGGGTGCAGCGCCTCCCCCAGACAGGAGAAACACAACTGGATCGACACAGCAGAGCCGCCAATCCAGAGCCGGCTTGTATCAGGGCGGGCGCTGGATGCGGAAGTCGCTCCCTGGCCGCCTGTGTAGGTCTTTTTGTTGCTTCAGTTTGAGCTGGAGTGGAGATGGAGGAGAAGCTGCTGGGTTTAACCCCCAGTACTTCTGAGCTCAGGAGGACCCAACAATTTCCAATGTGGAACTGTCAAGGGAGGTGGATTCTGGGGGAGATTAGGTTGTTAAACAGACACTGTCCCTACAAGTAAAAGAGTATTGTTTTAGGAACAAGTATTTCTGTAGAGGCTTTTAATCTATTTTACATCTACAGATTTGTTTTTATTCATTCGTGGGGTGTGGGTGTCGCTGGCAAGACCATCAAATGTTGCCAATCCCCAGTTTCCTGTTGAGAAGGTGATGCTGGGCCTTCTTATGAACCGCTGCAGTCCGTGTGGTGATGGTACTCCCACAATGCTGTTAGGGAGGGCATTCCAGGATTTTCACCCAGCGACGATGTAGGAACGAATATGTCCAAGTCAGGATGGTGTGTGACTTGGTGGGGAACTTGGAGGTGATGGTGTTCCCATGCACCTGCTGCCCTGGTCCTTCTAGGTGGCGGAGGTCGCGGGTTTGGGAGATTCTGTCAAAGTTCTTGTCCAGTTGCAGATGTATAAAATCCTTCACCTTCACCCCCGCCCAGTTCTCTCTCCGCTCGTAAAGGCCAGAGTCTTGTGTAGACCGAGACCGGTTGGTGGGTTCCCGTCCCTGAAGGACATTAGTGAATAGTTTGCTTTTTACAACAATCTGACAGCTTTCATAGTCACATTTTTCTAGTGCAGTCCCCACAAATGACCAGATTCATTAAGCTCAATTTCACAACCTGTTTGTTTCTGGGTTCTCTCTCACGCTCCATTTTTCTTGTTTGAAATTCATTTTACAGGGTATTAGAAGGGAAGGATTTGCAGACGGGAAGCTCAAACCAAACAGCACATCAAGATCTGACCGAGTCACTCAATTAACCGGGACCTGAATATCATCCGCCTTTGAACATGGAAGCAAAAAGTACCGTTCACAGTGGGGAGAAACCGTACACGTGTTCTGTGTGTGGATGTGGCTTCAGCCGATCCTCTGGCCTGTCGAGACACAAGCGAGTTCACACCGGGGAGAGGCCGTTCATCTGCTCTGAGTGTGGGAAGGGTTTCACTCAGTCATCCCACCGACTGATACACCAGCGAGTTCACACCGGGGAGAGGCCGTTCACCTGCTCTGAGTGTGGGAAGGCATTTACTCAGTCATCCCGCCTACTGATACACCAGCAAGTTCACACTGGGGAGAGGCTGTTCACATGCTCTGAGTGTGGAAAGGGATTCACTCAGTCATCCGACCTTGTGAAACACCAGCGAGTTCACACTGGGGAGAGGCCGTTCATATGCTCTGAGTGTGGAAAGGGATTCACTCGTTCATCCCACCTGCTGAAACACCAGCGAGTTCACAGTGACGAGAGACCTTTTAAATGCCCGGACTGTGAGAAGTGCTTTAAAAGTTCCGGGGAACTGACATGCCATCAACATCTTCACACTGACGAGAGGCCGTTCAGGTGCTCTCACTGTGGGACTGGGTTCAGGCGATCATCTGAACGCACTGTCCACCAGCGAGTTCACACTGGGGAGAGGCCATTCACCTGTTCCGTGTGTGGGAAGGGATTCACTCAGTCATCCAACCTGCTGACACACCAACACGTTCACACTGATAAGAGACCTTTTAAATGTTCTTACTGTGAGAAGAGATTAATAAGCAAAAATGATCTGCTGAGACACCAGCGAATCCACACTGGAGAGAGACTTTTCACCTGCTCTGAGTGTGGGAAGGGATTCACTCGGTCATCCGACCTTCTGAAACACCAGCAAGTTCACACTGGGGAGAGGCCGTTCACCTGCTCCGTGTGTGGGAAGGGATTCACTCAGTCATTCAACCTGCTGAGACACCAGCGAATTCACACTGGGGAGAGACCATTCACCTGCTCTGAGTGTGGGAAGGGATTCATTCGGTCATCCAACCTGCTGAGACACCAGCGAGTTCACAAGTGACTGCAGCGTTGGATTCGCTGTTATTGCTGCAGTTAATCACATCCAGGACTGAACCCTGTTCATTCTGACAGTTGGGGTTTGTTTCTGCTGAAGTTAGTAACCCATTTAACTGGGCTGGAGTTTAATAGACTGGATGGATGTCAAATAAATCAGCTTTGCTTTCAACACATTGTTGTAGATTTTTGTCTTTCCCACCTGAGTGTTTAGCATCACCTGGCTGGAGCTCAGAAAGGACAATCTGGGGGAGGATCGTACGGCGGGAACAGAACTTCAGCCGTGACACAGTCCTTCAGGGCCACACTGAGAGGGGCAAACGGCACTTTGGTCTTTCTCGTCTCTCTGCACTGACAGCAAAGTCTCTGTGTGGGTTAATCTCGAGGCGTGTAAGGTCCAGATGATATCAACCCACGGGTGTTTAAAGAGATGGGACGGTGCTCTGTGAGCCCCTTGCCCGTACCATCAACAGCTCCATAGAGTCAGGGATTGTTCCCTGAGATTGGAAGGTAGCTCACCTCGCTTCCATTTTCCAAATTGGGGACAGATCAGAGCCGGGGAACTGCAGGCCCATCAGTGTAAGCTCGATCACAGAGAAGGTGCTTGAAGCAATCCTGAGAGATGCTGTTTATGATCACCGGGGAAAGAGAAGGGGCCGTTAGAGATAATCAACACGGCTTCCGGAAAACACGTATACAAACTAGCTGGAGTTTTCTGAAGAAACATAGAAGATAGGAGCAGGAGTAGGCCATTTGGCCCCTCGAGCCTGCTCCACCATTCAATAAGATCATGGCTGATCATCCAAACTCAGTACCCTGTCCCTGCCTTCTCTCCATATCCCTAGATACCTTTAGCCTTAAGAAATATATCCAACTCCTTCTTGAATATATTTAATGAATTGGCCTCTGCTGCCTTTTTTGGCAGAGAATTCCACAGGTTTATTCCAACTCTTTGCTTTCTGTCTGCCAACCAGTTCTCCATCCAAGTCAGTACCTTGCCCCCAATCCCATGTGCCTTAATTTTACACACTAATCTCTTATGCAGGACCTTATCGAAAGCCTTTTGAAAATCCAAATACACCACATCCACTGGTTCTCCCTTATCTATTTTACCAGTTACATCCTCAAAAAATTCCAGTAGATTAGTCAAGCACGATTTACCTTTTGTAAATCCATGTTGACTTTGTCCGATCCTGTCACTGTTTTCCAAGTGCTCTGCTATTACATCTTTTATAATGGACTCTAGCATTTTCCCCACTACCAATGTCAGGCTTACCGGTCTGTAATTCACCGTTTTCTCTCTACCACCTTTTTTGAACAGTGGGGTAACATTAGCTACCCGCCAATCCATGGGTACTGTTCCAGAGTCTATCGAATTTTGGAAGATGATCAGCAATGCATCTGCTATTTCTAGGGCCACTTCCTTAAGTACCCCAGGATGTAGATTATCAGGCCCTGGGGATTTAGTTGCTAGGTTGGTGCATGAGGGGATTCCGGTTGACATTATCGACCTCAGGGGTGTCAAACTCATTTTCTATGGTGGGTCTGATCCGAAATTCTGGCACTAGTTGTGGGCCACATTCAGCAAAAGTTATTAATTAAAATAGTTATAAATGAAGATAAACTATATCAGTGATTATTTACAGTTAGATTTTATTTACAGCTGCTGCTGCTCCCGATCCCTGGCACCCCTACTCTCCAAACCACCCACACCCCAACTCCTCTTTCACCCCTACTCTCCAACCCCCTCAACCCAACTCCTCTTTCACCCCTACTCTCCAAACCCCCCACACCCCAACTCCTCTTTCACCCCTACTCTCCAACCCCCTCAACCCAACTCCTCTTTCACTCCTACTATCCAAACCGCCCTCACCCCAACTCCTCTTTCACCCCTACTCTCCAACCCCCTCAACCCAACTCCTCTTTCACCCCTACTCTTCAACCCCCCACACCCCAACTCCTCTTTCACCCCTACTCTCCAAACCGCCCTCACCCCAACTCCACTTTCACCCCTACTCTCCAACCCCCTCACCCCAACTCCTCTTTCACCCCTACTCTCCAACCCCCCTCACCCCAACTCCTCTTTCACCCCTACTCTCCAACCCCTCACCCCAACTCCTCTTTCACCCCCTCTCCAACCCCCCTCACCCCAACTCCACTTTCATCCCTACTCTCCAACCCCCCTCACCCCATCTCCTCTTTCACCCCTACTCTCCCAACCGCCCTCACCCCAACTCCTCTTTCACCCCTACTCTCCAACCCCCCTCACCCCAACTCCTCTTTCACCCCTACTCTCCAACCCCCCTCACCCCATCTCCTCTTTCACCCCTACTCTCCCAACCGCCCTCACCCCAACTCCTCTTTCACCCCTACTCTCCAACCCCCCTCACCCCAACTCCTCTTTCACCCCTACTCTCCAACCCCCCTCACCCCAACTCCACTTTCATCCCTACTCTCCAACCCCCCACACCCCAACTCCTCTTTCACCCCTACTCTCCCAACCGCCCTCACCCCAACTCCTCTTTCACCCCTACTCTCCAACCCCCTCAACCCAACTCCTCTTTCACTCCTACTATCCAAACCGCCCTCACCCCAACTCCACTTTCACCCCTACTCTCCAACCCCCTCAACCCAACTCCTCTTTCACCCCTACTCTCCAACCCCCTCACCCCAACTCCTCTTTCACCCCTACTCTCCAACCCGCTCACCCCAACTCCACTTTCACCCCTACTCTCCAAACCCCTCACCCCAACTCCTCTTTCACCCCTACTCTCCCAACCGCCCTCACCCCAACTCCACTTTCACCCCTACTCTCCAACCCCCTCACCCCAACTCCTCTTTCACCCCTACTCTCCCAACCGCCCTCACCCCAACTCCTCTTTCACCCCTACTCTCCAACCCCCCTCACCCCAACTCCTCTTTCACCCCTACTCTCCAACCCCCCACACCCCAACTCCTCTTTCACCCCTACTCTCCCAACCGCCCTCACCCCAACTCCTCTTTCACCCCTACTCTCCAAACCCCTCAACCCAACTCCTCTTTCACTCCTACTATCCAAACCGCCCTCACCCCAACTCCACTTTCACCCCTGCTCTCCAACCCCCTCAACCCAACTCCTCCTTCACCCCTACTCTCCAACCCCCTCAACCCAACTCCTCTTTCACCCCTACTCTCCAACCCCCTCACCCCAACTCCTCTTTCACCCCTACTCTCCAACCCCCTCACCCCAACTCCACTTTCACCCCTACTCTCCAACCCCCTCACCCCAACTCCTCTTTCACCCCTACTCTCCCAACCGCCCTCACCCCAACTCCACTTTCACCCCTACTCTCCAACCCCCTCACCCCAACTCCTCTTTCACCCCTACTCTCCCAACCGCCCTCACCCCAACTCCTCTTTCACCCCTACTCTCCAACCCCCTCAACCCAACTCCTCTTTCACCCCTACTCTCCAACCCCCCTCACCCCAACTCCTCTTTCACCCCTACTCTCCAACCCCCCACACCCCAACTCCTCTTTCACCCCTACACTCCAACCCCCCTCACCCCAACTCCTCTTTCACCCCTACTCTCCAACCCCCTCACCCCAACTCCACTTTCACCCCTACTCTCCAACCCCCTCACCCCAACTCCTCTTTCACCCCTACTCTCCCAACCGCCCTCACCCCAACTCCTCTTTCACCCCTACTCTCCAACCCCCTCAACCCAACTCCTCTTTCACCCCTACTCTCCAACCCCCCTCACCCCAACTCCTCTTTCACCCCTACTCTCCAACCCCCCCACACCCCAACACCTCTTTCACCCCTACTCTCCAACCCCCCTCACCCCAACTCCTCTTTCACCCCTACTCTCCCAACCGCCCTCACCCCAACTCCACTTTCACCCCGACTCTCCAACCCCCTCACCCCAACTCCTCTTTCACCCCTACTCTCCCAACCGCCCTCACCCCAACTCCTCTTTCACCCCTACTCTCCAACCCCCTCAACCCAACTCCTCTTTCACCCCTACTCTCCAACCCCCCTCACCCCAACTCCTCTTTCACCCCTACTGTCCAACCCCCTCAACCCAACTCCTCTTTCACCCCTACTCTCCAAACCCCTCACCCCAACTCCTCTTTCACCCCTACTCTCCAACCCCCTCACCCCAACTCCTCTTTCACCCCTACTCTCTCAACCGCCCTCACCCCAACTCCACTTTCACCCCTACTCTCCAACCCCCCTCACCCCAACTCCTCTTTCACCCCTACTCTCCCAACCGCCCTCACCCCAACTCCTCTTTCACCCCTACTCTCCAACCCCCTCAACCCAACTCCTCTTTCACCCCTACTCTCCAACCCCCCTCACCCCAACTCCTCTTTCACCCCTACTCTCCAACCCCCCTCACCCCAACTCCTCTTTCACCCCTACTCTCCAACCCCCTCACCCCAACTCCTCTTTCACCCCTACTCTCCAACCCCCTCACCCCAACTCCTCTTTCACCCCTACTCTCCAACCCCTCACCCCAACTCCTCTTTCACCCCTACTCTCCAAACCCCCTCACCCCAACTCCTCTTTCACCCCAACTCTCCAACCCCCCTCACCCCAACTCCACTTTCACCCCTACTCTCCAACCCCCTCACCCCAACTCCTCTTTCACCCCTACTCTCCAACCCCTCACCCCAACTCCTCTTTCACCCCTACTCTCCAAACCCCCTCACCCCAACTCCTCTTTCACCCCTGCTCTCTAACCGCCTCACCCCAACTCCACTTTCACCCCTACTCTCCAACCCCCTCACCCCAACTCCTCCTTCACCCCTGCTCTCCAACCCCCCTCACCCCAACTCCTCCTTCACCCCTACTCTCCAACCCCCCTCACCCCAACTCCTGTTTCACCCCAACTCTCCAACCCCCTCACCCCAACTCCTCTTTCACCCCTACTCTCCAACCCCTCACCCCAACTCCTCTTTCACCCCTACTCTCCAAACCCCCTCACCCCAACTCCTCTTTCACCCCTGCTCTCTAACCGCCTCACCCCAACTCCACTTTCACCCCTACTCTCCAACCCCCCTCACCCCCAACTCCTCCTTCACCCCTACTCTCCAACCCCTTCACCCCAACTCCTCTTTCACCCCTGCTCTCCAACCCCCCTCACCCCAACTCCTCCTTCACCCCTACTCTCCAACCCCCCTCACCCCAACTCCTGTTTCACCCCAACTCTCCAACCCCCTCACCCCAACTCCTGTTTCACCCCTACTCTCCAACCCCCCTCACCCCAACTCCTGTTTCACCCCAACTCTCCAACCCCCTCACCCCAACTCCTGTTTCACCCCAACTCTCCAACCCCCCTCACCCCAACTCCTCCTTTACCCCTACACTCCAACTCCCCTCACCCCAACTCCTGTTTCACCCCAACTCTCCAAGCCCCTCACCCCAACTCCTCTTTCACCCCTACTCTCCAACCCCCCTCACCCCAACTCCTCTTTCGCTCCTACTCTCCAACCCCCCTCACCCCAACTCCTCTTTCACCCCAACTCTCCAACCCCCCTCACCCCAACTCTCCAACCCCCTCACCCCAACTCCTCTTTCACCCCTACTCTCCAAACCCCTCACCCCAACTCCTCTTTCACCCCTACTCTCCAGCCCCCTCACCGCAACTCCTCTTTCACCCCTACTCTCCAGCCCCCTCACCCCAACTCCTCTTTCACCACTGCTCTCCAACCCCTTCACCCCAACTTCTCTTTCACCCCTACTCTCCAACCCCTTCACCCCAACTCCTCTTTCACCCCTACTCTCCAACCCCCTCACCCCAACTCCTCTTTCACCCCTACTCTCCAACCCCCCTCACGCCAACTCCTCTTTCACCCCTACTCTCCAACCCCCCTCACCCATACTCCTCTTTCACCCCTACTCTCCAACCCCCTCACCCCAACTCCTCTTTCACCCCTACTCTCCAACCCCCCTCACCCCAACTCCTCTTTCACCCCACTCTCCAACCCCCCTCACCCCAACTCCTCTTTCACCCCTACTCTCCAATCCCCCTCACCCCAACTCCTCTTTCACCTCTACTCTCCAATCCCCCCTCACCCCAACTCTTTCACCCTACTCTCCAACCCCCCTCACTCCAACTCCTCTTTCATCACCACTCTCCAACCCCCCTCACCCCAACTCCTCTTTCACCCCTACTCTCCAACCTCTCACCCCAACTCCTCTTTCACCCCTACTCTCCAACCCCCCTCACCCCAACTCCTCTTTCACCACTACTCTCCAACCCCCTCACCCCAACTCCTCCTTCACCCCTACTCTCCAACCCCCCTCACCCCAACCCCTCCTTCACCCCTACTCTCCAACCCCCCTCACCCCAACTCCTCCTTCACCCCTACTCTCCAACCCCCCTCACCCCAACTCCTCTTTCACCCCTACTCTCCAACCCCCCTCACCCCAACTCCTCCTTCACCCCCTCTCCAACCCCCCTCACCCTGACTCCTCTTTCACCCCTACTCTCCAACTCCCCTCACCCCAACTCCACCTTCACTCCTACACTCCAACCCCCCCTCACCCCAACTCTACCTTCACTCCTACACGCCAACCCCCTCACCCCAACTCCTCTTTCACCCCTACTCTCCAACCCCTCACACCAACTCCTCTTTCACCCCCAACTCTCTAAACCGCCCTCACCCCCAACTCCTCTTTCACCCCTACTCTCCAAACCCCCTCACCCCAACTCCACTTTCACCCCTACTCTCCAACCCCCTCACCCCAACTCCACTTTCACCCCTACTCTCCAACCCCCCCTCACCCCAACTCCTCCTTCACCCCTACTCTCCAACCCCCCCTCACCCCAACTCCTCCTTCACCCCTACTCTCCAACCCCCTCACCCCAACTCCTCTTTCACCACTACTCTCCAAACCCCCTCACCCCAACTCCTCTTTCACCCCTACTCTCTAACCGCCTCACCCCAACTCCACTTTCACCCCTACTCTCCAACCCCCCTCACCCCAACTCCTCCTTCACCCCTACTCTCCAACCCCCTCACCCCAACTCCTCTTTCACCCCTACTCTCCAACCCCCCTCACCCCAACTCCTCTTTCACCCCTACTCTCCAACCCCCTCACCCCAACTCCTCTTTCACCCCTACTCTCTAACCGCCTCACCCAAACTCCTCTTTCATCACTACTCTCCAACCCCCTCACCCCAACTCCTCTTTCACCCCTACTCTCCAACCCCCCTCACCCCAACTCCTCTTTCATCACTACTCTCCAACCCCCTCACCCCAACTCCTCTTTCACCCCTACTCTCCAACCTCCCTCACCCCAACTCCTCTTTCACCCCTACTCTCCAACCCCCTCACCCCAACTCCTCTTTCACCCCTACTCTCCAACCCCCTCACCCCAACTCCTCTTTCACCCCTACTCTCCAACCCCCTCACCCCAACTCCTCCTTCACCCCTACTCTCCAACCCCCGCACCCCAACTCCTCTTTCACCCCTACTCTCCAACCCCCTCACCCCAACTCCTCCTTCACCCCTACCCTCCAACCCCGCACCCCAACTCCTCTTTCACCCCTACTCTCCAACCCCCGCACCCCAACTCCTCTTTCACCCCTACTCTCCAACCCCCTCACCCCAACTCCTCTTTCACCACTACTCTCCAACCCCCTCACCCCAACTCCTCCTTCACCCCTACTCTCCAACCCCCGCACCCCAACTCCTCTTTCACCCCTACTCTCCAACCCCCTCACCCCAACTCCTCTTTCACCCCTACTCTCCAACCCCCGCACCCCAACTCCTCTTTCACCACTACTCTCCAACCCCCCTCACCCCAACTCCTCCTTCACCCCTACTCTCCAACCCCCGCACCCCAACTCCTCTTTCACCACTACTCTCCAACCTCCCTCACCCCAACTCATCTTTCACCCCTACTCTCCAACCCCCTCACCCCAACTCCTCTTTCACCACTACTCTCCAACCCCCTCACCCCCAACTCCTCCTTCACCCCTACTCTCCAACCCCCTCACCCCAACTCCTCCTTCACCCCTACTCTCCAACCCCCGCACCCCAACTCCTCTTTCACCCCTACTCTCCAACCCCCTCACCCCAACTCCTCTTTCACCCCTACTCTCCAACCCCCTCACCCCAACTCCTCTTTCACCCCTACTCTCCAACCTCCCTCACCCCAACTCCTCTTTCACCCCTACTCTCTAACCCCCCTCACCCCAACTCCACTTTCACCCCTACTCTCCAACCCCCTCACCCCAACTCCTCTTTCACCCCTACTCTCCAACCCCCGCACCCCAACTCCTCTTTCACCCCTACTCTCCAACCCCCTCACCCCAACTCCTCTTTCACCCCTACTCTCCAACCTCCCTCACCCCAACTCCTCTTTCACCCCTACTCTCCAACCCCCTCACCCCAACTCCTCCTTCACCCCTACTCTCCAACCCCCGCACCCCAACTCCTCTTTCACCCCTACTCTCCAACCCCCTCACCCCAACTCCTTTCACCCCTACTCTCCAACCCCCTCACCCCAACTCCTCTTTCACCCCTACTCTCCAACCCCCTCACCCCAACTCCTCTTTCACCCCTACTCTCCAACCTCCCTCACCCCAACTCCTCTTTCACCCCTACTCTCCAACCCCCTCACCCCAACTCCTCTTTCACCCCTACTCTCCAACCCCCTCACCCCAACTCCTCCTTCACCCCTACTCTCCAACCCCCGCACCCCAACTCCCTCTTTCACCCCTACTCTCCAACCCCCGCACCCCAACTCCTCTTTCACCCCTACTCTCCAACCCCCTCACCCCAACTCCTCTTTCACCCCTACTCTCCAACCTCCCTCACCCCAACTCCTCTTTCACCCCTACTCTCCAACCCCCTCACCCCAACTCCTCCTTCACCCCTACTCTCCAACCCCCGCACCCCAACTCCTCTTTCACCCCTACTCTCCAATCCCCCTCACCCCAACTCCTCTTTCACCCCTACTCTCCAACCCCCTCACCCCAACTCCTCCTTCACCCCTACTCTCCAACCCCCGCACCCCAACTCCTCTTTCACCCCTACTCTCCAACCCCCCTCACCCCAACTCCTCCTTCACCCCTACTCTCCAACCCCCCTCACCCCAACTCCTCCTTCACCCCTACTCGCCAACCCCCCTCACCCCAACTCCTCTTTCACCCCTACTCTTCAACCCCCTCACCCCAACTCCACTTTCACCCCTACTCTCCAACCCCCCTCACCCTGACTCCTCTTCACCCCTACTCTCCAACTCCCCTCACCCCAACTCCACCTTCACTCCTACACTCCAACCCCCCCCTCACCCCAACTCTACCTTCACTCCTACACGCCAACCCCCTCACCCCAACTCCTCTTTCACCCCTACTCTCCAACCCCTCACCCCAACTCCTCTTTCACCCCTACTCTCCAACCCCCTCACCCCAACTCCTCTTTCACCGCTACTCTCCAAATCCCTCACCCAACTCCTCTTTCACCCCTACTCTCCAACCCCCCTCACCCCAACTCCTCTTTCACCCCTACTCTCCAACCCCCCTCACCCCAACTCCTCTTTCACCCCTACTCCCCAACCCCCCTCACCCCAACTCCTCTTTCACCGCTACTCTCCAAATCCCTCACCCAACTCCTCCTTCACCCCTACTCTCCAACCCCCCTCACCCCAACTCCTCTTTCAACTCTACTCTCCAACCCCCTCACCCCAACTCCTCTTTCACTCCTACTCTCCAACCCCCCTCACCCCAACTCCTCTTTCACCCCAACTCTCCAACTCCCCTCACCCCAACTCTCCAACCCCCTCACCCCAACTCCTCTTTCACCCCTACTCTCCAAACCCCTCACCCAACTCCTCTTTCACCCCTACTCTCCAGCCCCCTCACCGCAACTCCTCTTTCACCCCCCCACCCCAACTCCTCTTTCACCACTACTCTCCAACCCCTTCACCCCAACTTCTCTTTCACCCCTACCCTCCAACCCCTTCACCCCAACTCCTCTTTCACCCCAACTCCTCTTTCACCCCTACTCTCCAACCCCCTCACCCCAACTCCTCTTTCACCCCTACTCTCCAACCCCCCTCACGCCAACTCCTCTTTCACCCCACTCTCCAACCCCCCTCACCCCAACTCCTCTTTCACCCCTACTCTCCAATCCCCCTCACCCCAACTCCTCTTTCACCTCTACTCTCCAATCCCCCTCACCCCAACTCTTTCACCCTACTCTCCAACCCCCCTCACTCCAACTCCTCTTTCATCACGACTCTCCAACCCCCTCACCCCAACTCCTCTTTCACCCCTACTCTCCAACCTCCTCACCCCAACTCCTCTTTCACCACTACTCTCCAACCCCCTCACCCCAACTCCTCCTTCACCCCTACTCTCCAACCCCCGCACCCCAACTCCTCTTTCACCCCTACTCTCCAACCCCCTCACCCCAACTCCTCCTTCACCCCTACTCTCCAACCCCCCCTCACCCCAACTCCTCCTTCACCCCTACTCTCCAACCCCCCTCACCCCAACTCCTCCTTCACCCCTACTCTCCAACCCCCCCTTACCCCAACTCCTCTTTCACCCCTACTCTCCAACCCCCCTCACCCCAACTCCTCCTTCACCCCTACTCTCCAACCCCCCTCACCCTGACTCCTCTTTCACCCCTACTCTCCAACTCCCCTCACCCCAACTCCACCTTCACTCCTACACTCCAACCCCCCCTCACCCCAACTCTACCTTCACTCCTACACTCCAACCCCCCTAACCCCAACTCCTTTCACCCCTACTCTCCAACCCCCCTCACCCCAACTCCTTTCACCCCTACTCTCCAACCCCCTTCACCCCAACTCCTCTTTCACCCCTACTCTCCAACCCCCCCTCACCCCAACTCCTCTTTCACCCCGACTATCCAACCCCCCTCACCCCAACTCCTCTTTCACCACTACTCTCCAACCCCCTCACCCCAACTCCTCTTTCACCCCTACTCTCCAACCCCCCTCACCCCAACTCCTCTTTCACCCCTACTCTCCAACCCCCCTCACCCCAACTCCTCTATCACCCCTACTCTCCAACCCCCTCA
>NC_140990.1:103801239-103843639 GCF_052327205.1 Somniosus microcephalus | reverse complement strand
TTTCTACCACTCTTCTAATTTTATCTTTTTTAATTCTCTACTTATATCCCTCTTCTAATTTATATTCTTTAATTCTCTAACTTATATCTCCCTCTTCTAATTTATCTTTTATAATTATCTAACCTTTATCACTCTACTAATTTATACTTTTTAATTCCCTAATTTTATCACTCTTCTAATTTTATCTTTTATAATCTCTCTACTTTATCCCTCTCCTAATTTTATCTTTTTTAATTTTCTACTTTTATCCCTCTTCTAATTCTATCTTTTAATTCTCTACTTTTATCCCTCTTCTAATTTTATCTATTTAATTCTCTACTTTTTATCCCTCTTCTAATTTATCTTTTTTAATTCTCTACTTTTATCCCCTCTTCTAATTTTATCTTTTAATTCAACACAAAACCACACACTAAAATAATAATCTCTCTCACCCCCCCCCAACACAACACCCACACACCCACCACCCACCCCACAAACCACCAAACCCCCACCCCACCCCCCCACTCACCCCCACCCACAACACCCCCCCACACCCCCACCCACAACACCCCACCACCACCCCCACACCAACCCCCACCCCCCCAACCCAACACCAACCCCCCACCCCACCCCCACACCACAAACCACCCCCCCAACACAACCAACCCCCCACCCCCACCAACACAACACCCAACCCCCCACCCCCCCCCCACACACCCACAAACCCCACCACACACCCCCCCACACCCACACCACCACCCACAACACCCAACACCACCCCTCCCCCAACACACCCCACACACCCACACCCCCCACCACAACCCCACCAACCACCCCCACACCCCCCACCACAAACCCACCACCACAACCCCCCTACCACACCCAACCACCCACCAACCCACAACACCAACACACACCACACCCCCACCACCCCCAACACAAACCCACCCACCACACCCCAACACCCCACCACAAACACCCCACACACCCACCCCCCCCACAACCTCCCACACACCCCAACCCACCAACCCACAACAACCCCAACACCCAACCCCTCACCCCAACCACACAACCACCCACACACCCCACCCAACCCCCACACCACAAACCCACTCCACCCCCTCAACCCCACCACCCCAAACCTCACCACACACCCCCACACTCCACCTCACACCAACTCCATCCACCCACTCCTCCAACCCCCACCCACACCTCCAACACCTCTCCCACCCCCTCACCAACTCACAACCCCCACCTCACCCCAACTCCTCTTCACCCCTACTCTCCAACCCCCCTCACCCCAACTCCACTTTCACCCCTACTCTCCAACCCCCCTCCCACCCCAACACCCTCTTCACCCCCTACACTCCAACCACCCTCACCCAACTCCTCTTTCACCCCTACTCTCCAACCCCCTCACCGCAACTCCTCTTCACCACCCCTCACCCCTCCTCACCCCTCACCCCTACCTCCACCTCACCCCAACTCCTCCAACTCCCCCTCACCCCAACTCCTCTTCACCCCTACCAACCCCCCTCACCCCAACTCCTTTTCACCCCTACTCTCCAACCCCCTCACCCCAACTCCTCTTTCACCCCTACTCTCCAACGCCCCTCACCCCAACTCCTCTTTTACCCCTACTCTCCAACCCCCCTCACCCCAACTCCTCTTTCACCCCTACTCTCCAACCCACTCACCCCAACTCGTCTTTCACCCCGACTCACCAACCCCCCTCACCCCAACTCCTCTTTCACCCTTACTCTCTAAATCCCCTCACCCCAACTCCTCTTTCACCCCTACTCTCCAACCTCTCACCCCAACTCCTCTTTCACCCCTACTCTCCAACCCCCTCACCGCAACTCCTCTTTCACCCCTACTCTCCAAACCCCCCTCACCCCAACTCCTCTATCACCCCTACTCTCCAACCCCCCTCACCGCAACTCCTCTTTCGCCCCTACTCTCCAAACCCCCTCACCCCAACTCCTCTATCACCCCTACTCTCCAACCCCCCTCACCCCAACTCCTCTTTCAACCCTACTCTCCAACCCCCTCACCCCAACTCCTCTTTCACCCCAACTCTCCATCCCCCTCAACCCAACACCGCTTTCACCCCTACTCTCCAACCCCCCTCACCCCAACTCCACTTTCACCCCTACTCTCCAAACCCTTCACCCCAACTCCTCTTTCATCCCTACTCTCCAACCCCCTCACCCCAACTCCTCTTTCAACCCTACTCTCCAACCACCCTCACCCCAACTCCTCTTTCACCCCTACTCTCCAACCCCCCGCGCCCCATCTCCTCTTTCACCCCTACTCTCCAACCCCCCTCACCGCAACTCCTCTTTCACCCCTACTCTCTAAACCCCCTCACCGCAACTCCTCTTTCACCCCTACTCTCCAAACCCCCTCATCCCAACTCCTCTATCACCCCTACTCTCCAACCCCCCTCACCCCAACTCCTCTTTCAACCCTACTCTCCAACCCCCTCACCCCAACTCCTCTTTCACCCCAACTCTCCATCCCCCTCAACCCAACACCGCTTTCACCCCTACTCTCCAACCCCCCTCACCCCAACTCCACTTTCACCCCTACTCTCCATACCCCTCACCCCAACTCCTCTTTCATCCCTACTGTCCATCCCCCTCACCCCAACTCCTCTTTCACCCCTACTCTTAAAACCCCTCACCCCAGCTCCTCATTCACCCCTACTCTCCAACCCCTCTGTGGTAAACCACTGTTTGTATTCCACTGTGTACATGTCTGTACATGCCTCGGCTGACTCCTCCCACGAGTCCAGGTATAAAGGTGACTGCTCCACAGTCCCTCTGTATTCTGGACTGGTCGACCACTCGAGGCACACCTTCATTCTCTTGTTAATAAAAGCCTGTTAGTTATTCGCTTAACCTCAGTCTTTTGAGTAATTGATAGCGCATCAATTTTATTAACCAGATTTTTTTTATAATGGAGAAGATCCTCACACCAGCATGCCTGGACTTAGACCATCGGGAGGCGGACGCATCCACCAAGTTTGCTTACTGGCTTAAGTGCTTTGAAAAATTCCTGATCGCCTCCGCTGCAACGGTAAATCGGTTGAGGACAAACTGGATGTCCTGATCTCCAAAATGAACCACCGAGCGTACTCGGTCATCCAGGACGCGACCTCGTACACGGCTGCTCTCAAGCTCCTCAAGGACCAGTACACGCGCCCAGTGAATGAGGTGTACGCCAGGCACCTCCTGGGGAGTCGTAAACAACAACCTGGGGAATCGACCGAGGAATACCTTCAGGCACTGTCTGTGCTTGGCCGGGCCTGTGGTTGTAAGGATGTAAAGGCCACCGTGTACACAGAGGAACCTATCCGGGACGCTTTTGTGGTGGGCCACACGTCCAATTACACCCGACAGCGTCTGTTGGAGCAGGGTGACCTCGACCTCGACCTCAACAAGGCCTCTGAACTCGCACTATCATTGGACGCAGCCTACCGGGGCATGGATGCCTACTCCTCTGCACCGTGGACGCCACGGGGAACGACAGCCTGGGACATGGTAGGACCGTCTCATAGCGCCGTGCCACCCCAGCCACATCCCAGCAATGGCCCAACTACAGCAGCAGTGTCCCAAGGCCAGAAATGCTTCTTCTGTGGCCAGGCCAAACACCCCAGAGCGCGCTGCCCGGCGAAAAATGCGATCTGCTCGGGCTGCGGGAAGAAGGGACACTACGCCAGCGTCTGCAGGGCCAAAGCCACCCCGAACCCCAGCAGCGCCGCGTGTGGGCCGTGCGGGCCGCCATCTTGGGCCTCCCCAGCCACCGGAACAGCAGCCATTTTGGACGCCTCCAGCCACATGGGGATCATGGACGCCGCCATCTTGGACGCCAGGCGCCATCTTGGCCCCCAACACCACCTCATCTGATACCCGCAACGACACACCGACCCCTACGCTGGCCTCCGTTACGCTGGACCAAGCGAGACCGCACCAACTGGCCCGGTCCACAATGGACATTAAGGTAAATGGTCACGAAACAATCTGCCTATTTGACTCTGGGAGCACGGAGAGCTTCATCCACCCCGACACAGTGCGGCGTTGCTCTCTCCCAGTCCTGCCTGCACACCAGCGGATTTCTGTGGCCTCCGAGTCCCAGTCGGCGGACATTGGCGGCTACTGCGTGGTGACACTCTTAGTAGACGGGACTGTGTACGATAATTTTAAACTTCTGGTCCTGCCCCACCTCTGCGCTGCTGTCCTACTGGGGTTAGATTTTCAGTGCCACCTTAAAAGTGTTACGATGGCGTACGGTGGACCCCTCCCCCCACTCACAGTCCGCAGCCAGCAGCTTCCAAATTGCCCGCCGCGCACCAGGTGCAACCTCTCCACACTCAGAGTCACCCCCCCCCCCCCGTTTGCTAACCTCACCCCCGACTGTAAGCCCATCGCCACAAAGAGCAGGCGATACAGTGCCGGGGACAGGGTTTTCATTAAAACCGAAGTGGAGCGGCTCCTGAAGGAGGGGATTATTGAGGGCAGCACCAGCCCCTGGCGAGCCCAGGTTGTGGTCGTTAAGACCGGCGAGAAGCAGCGCCTGGTCATCGACTACAGCCAGACAATAAATCGCTACACCCTGTTGGACGCTTACCCACTCCCCCGCATAGCTGATATGGTCAACCAGATCGCGCAGTACCGCGTCTTCTCGACCATTGACCTGAAATCAGCGTACCACCAGCTCCCTATCCGCCCTGAGGACCGCCAGTATACTGCCTTTGAGGCAAACGGCCGCCTCTATCACTTCCTTAGGGTTCCCTTTGGCGTCACCAATGGGGTCTCCGTCTTCCAAAGGGAGATGGACCGGATGGTCGATCAGAATGCGTTGCAGGCCACTTTCTCATATCTGGACATTGTGACCATCTGCGGCCATGACTTGCAGGACCATGACGCAAACCTCGAAAAATTCCTCTGCACCGCCCAACTCCTGAACCTGACGTATAACAAGGAGAAGTGCATATTCCGCACAACCCGCCTTGCCATCCTTGGCTGTGTTGTGGAACACGGAGTCATCGGTCCCGACCCCGACCGGATGCGTCCCCTTATGGAACTCCCACTGCCCCACTGCCTCAAGGCCCCAAAGAGGTGCCTAGGGTTTTTCTCCTATTACGCCCAGTGGGTCCCCTACTATGCGGACAAGGCCCGTCCGCTGATCAAGTCCACCTCTTTTCCCTTGACGGCAGAGGCCCGCTTAGCCTTCCACCGTATCAAGGAAGACATTGCCAAAGCCACCATGCACGCAGTGGACAAATCCATCCCCTTCCAGGTGGAAAGCGACGCGTCCGACTTTGCCCTGGCCGCTACCCTTAATCAGGCGGGGAGACCCGTGGCCTTCTTTTCACGAACCCTCCAGGGCCCGGAGACCAGACACTCCGCTGTTGAGAAGGCGGCCCAGGCTATTGTGGAGGCTGTGCATCATTGGGAGGCACTACCTGGCCGTAAAACGATTTACCCTGTGTGGTAAACCACTGTTATACCTGTCTGTATGTGTATGTGTATTCCACTAGGTACAGGTCTGGACATGCCTCGGCTGACTCCTCCCACTATTCCAGGTATATAAGTGACTACCTCCCAGTCCCTTAGTATTCTGGACGGGTCGACCACTCGAGACTAGACCTTCATTCTTTAGTTAATAAAAGCCTGGTTGTTACTCGCTTAACCTCAGTCTTTTGAGTAATTGATGGCGCATCAATTTTATTAACTAAATTTTTTATAATGGAGAAGATCCTCACACCAGCATGCCTGGACCTGGACAGTCGGGAAGCGGACGCTTCCACCAAGTTTGCTCACTGGCTCATGTGCTTCGAGGCATTCCTGACTGCCTCCACTGCGGTCGTAACGGATGCGAACAAACTGTCTGTCCTGATCTCCAAGGTGAACCACCGAGTGTACTCAGTCATCCGGGACGCGACCTCGTACACAGCCGCCCTCCAGCTCCTCAAGACCCAGTATACGCGCCCTGTGAACGAAGTTTACGCCAGGCACCTCCTGGGGAGTCGCAAGCAACAACCTGGGGAATCGACTGAGGAATACCTCCAAGCACTGTCCGTGCTTGGCCGGGCCTGTGGGTGTAAGGCGGTAACTCCCACTAAGTACACGGAGGAACTGATCCAGGATGCCTTCGTAGCGGGCCACAGGTCCAACTACACCCGACAGCGACTGCTGGAGCAGAGTGACCTCACCCTCGACAAAGCCTCCGAAATCGCACTAACGCTGGACGCAGCCTACCGGGGCATGGATGCCTACTCCTCTGCACCGTGGACGCCGCGGGGAACGACAACCTGGGACACGGTAGGACAGCCCCATAGCACCGTGCCACCCCAGCCACAGCCCAACAATGGCCCAACCACCGCAGCAGTGTCCCAAAGCCAGACAGCAGTATCCCAAGGCCAGAAATGCTACTTCTGTGGCCAGGCCAAACACCCCAGAGCGCGCTGCCCGGCGAAGAATGCGACCTGCTCGGGCTGCGGGAAAAAGGGACACTACGCTAGCGTCTGCAAGGCCAAAGCCACCCCGAACGCCAGCAGTGCCGCGTGTGGGCCGTGCGAGCCGCCATCTTGGGCCCCCAACAGCGCCGCGTGTGGGCCATGCGGGCCGCCATCTTGGGCCTCCCCAGCCATGTGCGAACCACCGCAGCAGCAGCCATCTTGGACGACTCCAGCCACATGGGAATCATGGACGCCGCCATCTTGGACACCAGCCGGGACGCAGCAGGCCGCCAACCCCCCCCCCCCATCTGATACCCGCAGCGACACACCGACCCCTACGCTGGCCTCTGTTACGCTGGACCAAACGAGACCGCACCAACTAGCTTGGTCCAAAATGGACGTTAAGGTAAACGGCCATGCAATAAACTGCCTTTTTGACTCCGGGAGCGCAGAGAGCTTCATCCACCCCGACACGGTGCGGCATTGCTCTCTCCCAGTCCTGCCTGCGCACCAGCGGATTTCTATGGCCGCCGAGTCCCAGTCAGCGGACATTGGCGGCTACTGCGTGGTGACACTAGTAGTAGACAGGACTGTGTTCAATCATTTTAAACTCCTGGTCCTGCCCCAACTTTGCGCTGCCGTTCTACTGGGGTTGGATTTCCAGTGCCACCTCAAAAGCGTTACGATGGCGTACGGTGGCCCCCTCCCCCCACTCACAGTCCGCAGCCAGCAGCCTCCAAATTGCCCGCCGCGCACCAGATGCAACCTCTCCACACTCAGAGTCCCACCCCCCCCCCACTGTTTGCTAACCTCACCCCCGACTGTAAGCCCATCACCACAAAGAGCAGGCGATACAGTGCCGGGGACAGGGTTTTCATCAAAACCGAAGTGGAGCGGCTCCTGAAGGAGGGGATTATTGAGGGCAGCTCCAGCCCCTGGCGAGCCCAGGTTGTGGTCGTTAAGACCGGCGAGAAACAACGCCTGGTCATCGACTACAGCCAAACAATAAACCGCTACACCCTGCTGGACGCCTACCCACTCCCCCGCATAGCTGACATGGTCAACCAGATCGCGCAGTACCGCGTCTTTTCGACCATTGACCTGAAATCAGCGTACCACCAGCTCCCCATCCGCCCCGAAGACCGCCAGTATACTGCTTTTGAGGCAAACGGCCACCTCTATCACTTCCTTAGGGTTCCCTTTGGCGTTACCAACGGGGTCTCCGTCTTCCAAAGGGAGATGGACCGGATGGTCGATCAAAACGCGCTGCAGGCCACTTTCCCTTACTTAGACAATGTGACCATCTGCGGCCATGACTTGCAGGACCATGACGCAAACCTCGAGAAATTCCTCCGCACCGCCCAACTCCTGAACCTGACATATAACAAGGAGAAGTGCATATTCCGCACAGACCGCCTCGCCATCCTTGGCTGTGTTGTGGAACACGGGGTCATCGGTCCCGACCCAGACCGGATGCGTCCCCTTATGGAACTCCCACTGCCCCACTGCCTAAAAGCTCTGAAGAGGTGCCTAGGGTTTTTTTCCTACTACGCCCAGTGGGTCCCCTACTATGCAGACAAAGCCCGTCCGCTGATCAAATCCACCTCTTTTCCCCTGATGGCAGAGGCCCGCTCGGCCTTCCACCGTATCAAGGAGGACATTGCCAAAGCCACCATGCACGCAGTGGACGAATCCATCCCCTTCCAGGTGGAAAGCGATGCGTCCGACTTTGCCCTGGCCGCCACCCTTAAACAGGCGGGGAGACCTGTGGCATTCTTCTCACGAACCCTCCAGGGCCCGGAGACCAGACACTCCGCGGTCGAGAAGGAGGCCCAGGCTATTGTGGAGGCTGTGCGTCATTGGAGGCACTACCTGGCCGGAAAACGATTTACCCTGCTCACTGACCAGCGTTCAGTTGCTTTTATGTTCAACAACAAGCAGAGGGGCAAAATCAAAAATGACAAGATCTTGAGGTGGAGAATCGAACTTTCCACCTACAATTACGAGATCTTGTACCGGCCCGGGAAGCTCAATGAACCCCCGGATGCTCTATCGTGTGGCACCTGCGCCAGCGCGCAGATCGATAGACTGCGGGCCTTCCACAATGACCTCTGCCACCCGGGGGTCACCAGGTTCTTCCACTTCATCAAGGCCCGCAACCTGCCTTACTCCATTGAGGAGGTCAGGACCATGACCAGGAACTGCCAAGTCTGCGCTGAGTGCAAACCGCACTTTTATAGACCAGACAGGGCTCACCTGATAAAAGCCACTCGCCCCTTCGAGCGCCTGAGCATTGATTTTAAAGGGCCTCTCCCCTCCTCCGACCGTAATGTGTACTTCCTCAACATTATTGATGAGTACTCCCGTTTCCCGTTCGCCATCCCCTGCCCGGACATGACCAGTGCCACAGTCATTAAATGTCTAAACGACCTCTTCACCCTGTTCGGTTTCCCCAGCTATATCCATAGCGACCGGGGCTCATCGTTTATGAGCGACGAACTCCGCCAGTACCTGCTCGCTTGGGGTATTGCCACAAGCAGGACCACCACTTACAACCCCCGGGGGAACGGACAGGTGGAAAGAGAGAATGCGACAGTTTGGAAGGCCGCCCTGTTAGCCTTAAAGTCTAGGGGCCTTCCGACCTCCCGCTGGCAGGATGTGCTCCCCGATGCGCTCCACTCTATTCGGTCACTGCTCTGCACTGCCACTAACGCCACCCCTCATGAGAAAATGTTTGTCTTCCCAAGGAAGTCCACATCGGGGACATCGCTACCGCCATGGCTGACGTCCCCAGGGCTGGTCCTACTGAGAAGACATGTGAGGACCCATAAAATGGACCTCCTGGTCGAGAGGGTCGACCTCCTCCATGCCAACCCCCAGTACGCTTACATTGCGTACCCGGACGGGCGGGAGGACACAGTCTCCATACGAGACCTCGCACCCTTGGGGGCCCCAGTAACCCACCACCCACTACCACCACCCCCCCGCACGATCCAATATCCAACCCCAGCAGACGGCACGACTGGGCCCCGCGACCCGCTCAACACCCACGAGGGCTATACACCAGTGCCCCAGCCTACGCGGGACTCGACGCCGGAAGCTTCACTACCCTTGCCGTCGCCACGTCGATCACAGCGGCAGACAAGACCTCCGGAGAGACTCCAATACACAAACTTTTAATACACTTCACCCCGCCGGACTCATTTCTAAACAAGGGGTGAATGTGGTAAACCACTGTTTGTATTCCACTGTGTACATGTCTGTACATGCCTCGGCTGACTCCTCCCACGAGTCCAGGTATAAAGGTGACTGCTCCACAGTCCCTCTGTATTCTGGACTGGTCGACCACTCGAGGCACACCTTCATTCTCTTGTTAATAAAAGCCTGTTAGTTACTCGCTTAACCTCAGTCTTTTGAGTAATTGATAGCGCATCACCCCCTCACCCCAACTCCTTTCACCCCTACTCTCCAACCCCTCACCCCAACTCCTCTTTCACCCCTACTCTCCAACCCCCCTCACCCCAATTCCTCTTTCACCCCTACGCTCCAACCCCCCTCACCCCAACTCCTCTTTCACCCCTACTCTCCAACCCCCTCACCCCAACTCCTCTTTCACCCTACTCTCCAACCCCCCTCACCCCAACTCCTCTTTCATCCCTACTCTCCAACCCCCTCACCCCAACTCCTCTTTCACCCCTACTCTCCAACCCCCCTCACCTCAACTCCTCTTTCACCCCTACTCTCGAACCCCCTCACCCCAACTCCTCTTTCACCCCTACTTTCCAACCCCCCTCACCCCAACTCCTCTTTCATCCCTACTCTCCAACCCCCCTCACCCCAACTCCTCTTTCTTTTTTAAAATTCATTGATGGGATGTGGGCATCGCTGGCTAGGCCTGCATTTAATGCCCATCCCTAATTGCCCTTGAGAAGATGGTGGTGAGCCGCCTTCTTGAACCGCTGCAGTCCATATGGTGTAGGTACACCCACAATGCTGTTAGGAAGGGAGTTCCAGGATTTTGGCCCAGCGACAGTGAAGGAACGGCGATACAGGTCCAAGTCAGGATGGTGTGTGGCTTGGAGGGGAACTTGTCGGTGGTGATGTTCCCATGTGTCTGCTGCCCTTGTCCTTCTAAGTGGTAGAGGTCGTGGGTTTGGAAGGTGCTGTTGAAGGAGCTTTGGCGAGTTGCTGCAGTGCATCTTGTAGTTGGTACACACTGCAGCCACAGTACGCCAGTGGTGGAGGGAGTGAATGTTGAAGGTGGTGGATGGAGTGCCAATCAAGTGGGCTGCTTTATCCTGAATGGTGTTGAGTTCTTGAGTGTTGTTGGAGCTGCACTCATCCAGGCAAGTGGAGAGTATTCCATCACACTCCTGACTTGTGCCTTGTAGATGGTGGAAAGGCTTTGGGGAGTCAGGAGGTGAGACACTCGCCACAGAATTCCCAGCCTCTGGCCTGCTCTTGTAGCCACAGTATTTATATGGCTGGTCCAGTTCAGTTTCTGATCAATGGTAACCCCCAGGATGTTGATAGTGGGGGATTCAGCGATGGTAATGCCATTGAATGTCAAGGGGAGATGGTTAGAGTCTCGCTTGTTGGAGATGGTCATTGCCTGGCACTTGTGTGGTGCGAATGTTACTTGCCACTTATCAGCCCAAGTCTGAATGTTGTCCAGGCCTTGCTGCATATGGACACGGACTGCGTCAGTATCTGACGAGTCTCGAATGGTGCTGAACAGTGTGCAATCATCAGCGAACATCCCCACTTCTGACCTTATGATGGAGGGAAGGTCATTGATGAAACAGCTGAAGATGGTTGGGCCTAGGACACTGCCCTGAGGAACTCCTGCAGTGATGTCATGTGATTGAGATGAATGACCTCCAACAACCACAGCCAACTTCCTTTGTGCTAGGTATGATTCCAACCAATGGAGAGTTTTCCCCTTGATTCCCATTGACTTCAGTTTTGCTAGGGCTCCTTGATGCCACACGCGATCAAATGCTGCCTTGATGTCAAGGGCTGTCACTCTCACCTCACCTCTTGAGTTCAGCTCTTTTGTCCATGTTTGGACCAAGGCTATAATGAGGTCAGGAGCTGAGTGGCCCTAGCAGAACCCAAACTGGGCATCAGTTAGCAGGTTATTGCTGAGTAAGTGCCGCTTTATAGCACTGTCGACGACACCTTCCATCACTTTGCTGATGATTGAGAGTAGACTGATGGGACGGTAATTGGCCGGGTCGGATTTGTCAAGCTTTTTGTAGATAGGACATACTTGGGCAATTTTCCACAGTGCCGGGTAGATGCCAGTGTTGTAGCTGTACTGGAACAGCTTGGCTAGGTGCGCAGCTAGTTCTGGAGCACAAGTCTTCAGTACTATTGCCGGAATGTTGTCAGGGCCCATAGCCTTTGCTGTATCCAGTGTCTTCAGCCATTTCTTGACATCACGTGGAGTGAATTGAATGGGCTGAAGACTGGCATCTGTGATGCTGGGGACCTCAGGAGGAGCCGAGATGGATCATCCACTTGGCACTTCTGGCTGAAGATAGTTGCAAATGCTTCAGCCTTGTCTTTTGCACTCCAAACCCTTCACCCCAACTCCTCTTTCACCCCTACTCTCCAACCCCCTCACCCCAACTCCTCTTTCACCCCTACTCTCCAAACCCCTCAACGCAACTCCTCTTTCACCCCTATTCTCCAACCCCCCTCACCCCAACTTCTCTTTCACCCCTACACTCCAACCCCCCTCACCGCAACTCCACTTTCACCCCTACACTCCAACCCCCCTCGCCCCAACTCCTCTTTCACTCCTACTCTCCAACCCCTCTCAATCCAACTCCTCTTTCACTCCTACTCTCCAACCCCCCTCGCCCCAACTCCTCTTTCACTCCTACTCTCCAACCCCTCTCAATCCAACTCCTCTTTCACTCCTACTCTCCAACCCCCCTCACCCCAACTCCTCTTTCACCCCTACTCTCCAACCCCCCTCACCCCAACTCCTCTTTCATCCCTACTCTCCAACCCCCCTCACCCCAACTCCTCTTTCTTTTTAAAAATTCATTGATGGGATGTGGGCATCGCTGGCTAGGCCTGCATTTAATGCCCATCCCTAATTGCCCTTGAGAAGATGGTGGTGAGCCGCCTTCTTGAACCGCTGCAGTCCATATGGT
Organism: Somniosus microcephalus; assembly: GCF_052327205.1. NCBI lineage: Eukaryota > Metazoa > Chordata > Chondrichthyes > Squaliformes > Somniosidae > Somniosus > Somniosus microcephalus. The sequence continues at coordinate 103,831,027 of NC_140990.1, read as the reverse complement.
GTAGGTACACCCACAATGCTGTTAGGAAGGGAGTTCCAGGATTTTGGCCCAGCGACAGTGAAGGAACGGCGATACAGGTCCAAGTCAGGATGGTGTGTGGCTTGGAGGGGAACTTGTCGGTGGTGATGTTCCCATGCGTCTGCTGCCCTTGTCCTTCTAAGTGGTGGAGGTCGTGGGTTTGGAAGGTGCTGTTGAAGGAGCTTTGGCGAGTTGCTGCAGTGCATCTTGTAGTTGGTACACACTGCAGCCACAGTACGCCAGTGGTGGAGGGAGTGAATGTTGAAGGTGGTGGATGGAGTGCCAATCAAGTGGGCTGCTTTATCCTGAATGGTGTTGAGTTCTTGAGTGTTGTTGGAGCTGCACTCATCCAGGCAAGTGGAGAGTATTCCATCACACTCCTGACTTGTGCCTTGTAGATGGTGGAAAGGCTTTGGGGAGTCAGGAGGTGAGACACTCGCCACAGAATTCCCAGCCTCTGGCCTGCTCTTGTAGCCACAGTATTTATATGGCTGGTCCAGTTCAGTTTCTGATCAATGGTAACCCCCAGGATGTTGATAGTGGGGGATTCAGCGATGGTAATGCCATTGAATGTCAAGGGGAGATGGTTAGAGTCTCGCTTGTTGGAGATGGTCATTGCCTGGCACTTGTGTGGTGCGAATGTTACTTGCCACTTATCAGCCCAAGTCTGAATGTTGTCCAGGTCTTGCTGCATATGGACACGGACTGCGTCAGTATCTGATGAGTCTCGAATGGTGCTGAACAGTGTGCAATCATCAGCGAACATCCCCACTTCTGACCTTATGATGGAGGGAAGGTCATTGATGAAACAGCTGAAGATGGTTGGGCCTAGGACACTGCCCTGAGGAACTCCTGCAGTGATGTCATGTGATTGAGATGAATGACCTCCAACAACCACAGACAACTTCCTTTGTGCTAGGTATGATTCCAACCAATGGAGAGTTTTCCCCTTGATTCCCATTGACTTCAGTTTTGCTAGGGCTCCTTGATACCACACGCGATCAAATGCTGCCTTGATGTCAAGGGCAGTCACTCTCACCTCACCTCTTGAGTTCAGCTCTTTTGTCCATGTTTGGACCAAGGCTGTCATGAGGTCAGGAGCTGAGTGGCCCTGGCAGAACCCAAACTGGGCATCAGTTAGCAGGTTATTGCTGAGTAAGTGCCGCTTTATAGCACTGTCGACGACACCTTCCATCACTTTGCTGATGATTGAGAGTAGACTGATGGGACGGCAATTGGCCGGGTCGGATTTGTCCTGCTTTTTGTAGACAGGACATACTTGGGCAATTTTCCACATTGCCGGGTAGATGCCAGTGTTGTAGCTGTACTGGAACAGCTTGGCTAGGGGCGCAGCTAGTTCTGGAGCACAAGTCTTCAGTACTATTGCCGGAATGTTGTCAGGGCCCATAGCCTTTGCTGTATCCAGTGTCTTCAGCCATTTCTTGACATCACGTGGAGCGAATTCAATGGGCTGAAGACTGGCATCTGTGATGCTGGGGACCTCAGGAGGAGCCGAGATGGATCATCCACTCGGCACTTCTGGCTGAAGATAGTTGCAAATGCTTCAGCCTTGTCTTTTGCACTCCAAACCCTTCACCCCAACTCCTCTTTCACCCCTACTCTCCAACCCCCTCACCCCAACTCCTCTTTCACCCCTACTCTCCAAACCCCTCAACGCAACTCCTCCTTCACCCCTATTCTCCAACCCCCCTCACCCCAACTTCTCTTTCACCCCTACACTCCAACCCCCCTCACCGCAACTCCACTTTCACCCCTACACTCCAACCCCCCTCGCCCCAACTCCTCTTTCACTCCTACTCTCCAACCCCTCTCAATCCAACTCCTCTTTCACTCCTACTCTCGAACCCCCCTCACCCCAACTCCTCTTTCACTCCTACTCTCCAACCCCTCTCAATCCAACTCCTCTTTCACTCCTACTCTCCAACCCCCCTCACCCCAACTCCTCTTTCACCACTACTCTGCAACCCCCCCTCACCCCAACTCCTCTTTCACCCCTACTCTCCAACCCCCTCACCCCAACTCCTCTTTCACCCCTACTCTCCAACCCCCCTCACCCCAATTCTTCTTTCACCCCTACTCTCCAACCCCCCTCACCCCAACTCCTCTTTCACCCCTACTCTCCAACCCCCCTCACCCCAACTCCTCTTTCACCCCTACTCTCCAAACCCCTCACCCCAACTCCTCTTTCACCCCTACTCTCCAACCCCCTCACCCCAACTCCTCTTTCACCCCTACTGTCCAACCCCCCTCACCCCAACTCCTCTTTCACCCCTACTCTCCAAACCCCCTCACCCCAACTCCTCTTTCACCCCACTCTCCAACCCCCCTCACCCCAACTCCTCTTTCACCCCTACTCTCCAACCCCCCTCACCCAAACTCCTCTTTCACCCCTACTCTCCAACCCCCCTCACCCCAACTCCTCTTTCACCCCTACTCACCAACCCCCCTCACCCCAACTCCTCTTTCACCCCTACTCTCCAACCCCCCTCACCCCAACTCCTCTTTACACCCCTACTCTCCAACCCTCCTCACCCCAACTCCTCTTTCACCCCTACTCTCCGACCCCCTCACCCCAACTTCTCTTTCACCCCTACTCTCCAACCCCCTCATCCCAACTCCTCTTTCAGTCCTACTCTCCAACCCCCCTCACTCCAACTCCTCTTTCACCCCTACTCTGCAACCCCCCCTCACCCCAACTCCTCTTTCACCCCTACTCTCCAACCCCCCTCACCCCAACTCCACTTTCACCCCTAATCTCCAACCCCCTCACCCCAACTCCTCTTTCACCCCTACTCTCCAACCCCCCTCACTCCAACTCCTCTTTCACCCCTACTCTCCAACCCCCCTCACTCCAACTCCTCTTTCACCCCTACTCTCCAACCCCCCTCACCCCAACTCCTTTCACCCCTTCTCTCCAACCCCCTCACCCCAACTCCTCTTTCACCCGTACTCTCCAACCCCCCCACCCCAACTCATCTTTCAGTCCTGCTCTCCAACCCCCCTCACCCCAACTCCTCTTTCACCCCTACTCTGCAACCCTCCCTCACCCCAACTCCTCTTTCACCCCTACTCTCCAACCCCCTCACCCCAACTCCTCTTTCAGTCCTACTCTCCAACCCCCCTCACCCCAACTCCTCTTTCACCCCTACTCTGCAACCCCCCTTCACCCCAACTCCTCTTTCACCCCTACTCTCCAACCCCCCTCACCCCAACTCCTCTTTCACCCGTGCTCTCCAACCCCCCTCACCCCAACTCCTCTTTCACCCCTACTCTCCAAACCCCTCAACGCAACTCCTCTTTCACCCCTATTCTCCAACCCCCCTCACCCCAACTTCTCTTTCACCCCTACACTCCAACCCCCCTCACCGCAACTCCACTTTCACCCCTACACTCCAACCCCCCTTGCCCCAACTCCTCTTTCACTCCTACTCTCCAACCCCTCTCAATCCAACTCCTCTTTCACCTACTCTCCAAACCCCCCCTCACCCCAACTCCTCTTTCACCCCTACTCTCCAACCCCCCTCACCCCAACACCTCTTTCACCCCTACTCTCCAAACCCCCCCTCACCCCAACTCCTCTTTCACCCCTACTCTCCAACCCCCCTCACCCCAACCCGTCTTTCACCCCTACTCTCCAACCCCCCTCACCCCAACTCCTCTTTCACCCCTACTCTCCAACACCCCTCACCCCAACTCCTCTTTCACCCCTACTCTGCAACCCCACTTCACCCCAACTCCTCTTTCACCCCTACTCTCCAACCCCCCTCACCCCAACTCCTCTTTCACCCCTACTCTCCAACCCCCCTCACCCAAACTCCACATTCACCCCTAATCTCCAACCCCCTCACCCCAACTCCTCTTTCACCCCTACTCTCCAACCCCCTCACCCCAACTCCTCTTTCACCCCTACTCTCCAACCCCCCTCACCCCAACTCCTCTTTCACCCCTACTCTCCAACCCCCCTCACCCCAACTCCTCTTTCACCCCTACTCTCCAACCCCCCTCACTCCAACTCCTCTTTCACCCCTACTCTCCAACCCCCCTCACTCCAACTCCTCTTTCACCCCTACTCTCCAACCCCCCTCACTCCAACTCCTCTTTCACCCCTACTCTCCAAACCCCCTCACTCCAACTCCTCTTTCACCCCTACTCTCCAAACCCCCTCAACCCAACTCCTCTTTCACCCCTACTCTCCAACCCCCCTCACCACAACTCCTCTTTCACCCCTCCTCTCCAACCCCCTCACCCCAACTCCTCTTTCACCCCTACTCTCCAAACCCCCCTCACCCCAACTCCTCTTTCAGTCCTGCTCTCCAACCCCCCTCACCCCAACTCCTCTTTCACCCCTACTCTCCAACCCCCTCACCCCAACTCCTCTTTCCCCCCTACTCTCCAACCCCCTCACCCCAACTCCTCTTTCACCCCTACTCTGCAACCGTCCCTCACCCCAACTCCTCTTTCACCCCTACTCTCCAACCCCCTCACCCCAACTCCTCTTTCAGTCCTATTCTCCAACCCCCCTCACCCCAACTCCTCTTTCACCCCTACTCTCCAACCCCCCTCACCCCAACTCCTCTTTCACCCCCACTCTCCAACCCCCTCACCCCAACTCCTCTTTCACCCCTACTCTCCAACCCCCTCACCCCAACTCCTCTTTCACCCCTACTCTCCAACCCCCCTCACCGCAACTCCACTTTCACCCCTACTCGCCCACCCCCCTCACCCCAACCCCTCTTTCACCTACTCTCTAACCCCACTCACCCCAACTCCTCTTTCACCCCTACTCTCCAACCCCCCTCACCCCAACTCCTCTTTCACCCGAACTCTCCAACCCCCCTCACCCCAACTCCTCTTTCACCCCTACTCTGCAACCCCCCTTCAGCCCAACTCCCCTTTCACCCCTACTCTCCAACCCCCTCACCCCAACTCCTCTTTCACCCCTACTCTCCAACCCCCCTCACCCCAACTCCACTTTCACCCGTAATCTCCAACCCCCTCACCCCAACTCCTCTTTCACCCCTACTCTCCAACCCCCCTCACCCCAACTCCTCTTTCACCCCTACTCTCCAACCCCCCTCACCCCAACTCCTCTTTCACCCCTACTCTCCAACCCCCCTCACTCCAACTCCTCTTTCACCCCTACTCTCCAACCCCCCTTCACCCCAACTCCTCTTTCACCCCTACTCTCCAACCCCCCTCACCCCAACTCCTCTTTCACCCGTGCTCTCCAACCCCCCTCACCCCAACTCCTCTTTCACCCCTACTCTCCAAACCCCTCAACGCAACTCCTCTTTCACCCCTATTCTCCAACCCCCCTCACCCCAACTTCCCTTTCACCCCTACACTCCAACCCCCCTCACCGCAACTCCACTTTCACCCCTACACTCCAACCCCCCTTGCCCCAACTCCTCTTTCACTCCTACTCTCCAACCCCTCTCAATCCAACTCCTCTTTCACCTACTCTCCAAACCCCCCCTCACCCCAACTCCTCTTTCACCCCTACTCTCCAACCCCCCACCCCAACTCCTCTTTCACCCCTACTCTCCAAACCCCCCCTCACCCCAACTCCTCTTTCACCCCTACTCTCCAACCCCCCTCACCCCAACCCGTCTTTCACCCCTACTCTCCAACCCCCCTCACCCCAACTCCTCTTTCACCCCTACTCTCCAACACCCCTCACCCCAACTCCTCTTTCACCCCTACTCTGCAACCCCACTTCACCCCAACTCCTCTTTCACCCCTACTCTCCAACCCCCCTCACCCCAACTCCTCTTTCACCCCTACTCTCCAACCCCCCTCACTCCAACTCCTCTTTCACCCCTACTCTGCAACCCCACTTCACCCCAACTCCTCTTTCACCCCTACTCTCCAACCCCCTCACCCCATCTCCTCTTTCACCCCTACTCTCCAACCCCCCTCACCCCAACTCCACTTTCACCCCTAATCTCCAACCCCCTCACCCCAACTCCTCTTTCACCCCTACTCTCCAACCCCCCTCACCCCAACTCCTCTTTCACCCCTACTCTCCAACCCCCCTCACCCCAACTCCTCTTTCACCCCTACTCTCCAACCCCCCTCACTCCAACTCCTCTTTCACCCCTACTCTCCAACCCCCTCACCCCAACTCCTTTCACCCCTACTCTCCAAACCCCTCACCCCAACTCATCTTTCAGTCCTGCTCTCCAACCCCCCTCACCCCAACTCCTCTTTCACCCCTACTCTGAAACCCTCCCTCACCCCAACTCCTCTTTCACTCCTACTCTCCAACCCCCTCACCCCAACTCCTCTTTCAGTCCTACTCTCCAACCCCCCTCACCCCAACTCCTCTTTCACCCCTACTCTGCAACCCCCCTTCACCCCAACTCCTCTTTCACCCCTACTCTCCAACCCCCCTCACCCCAACTCCTCTTTCACCCCTACTCTCCAACCCCCCTCACCCCAACTCCTCTTTCACTTGTGCTCTCCAACCCCCTCACCCCAACTCCTCTTTCACCCCTACTCTCCAAACCCCTCAACGCAACTCCTCTTTCACCCCTATTCTCCAACCCCCCTCACCCCAACTTCTCTTTCACCCCTACACTCCAACCCCCCTCACCGCAACTCCACTTTCACCCCTACACTCCAACCCCCCTTGCCCCAACTCCTCTTTCACTCCTACTCTCCAACCCCTCTCAATCCAACTCCTCTTTCACCCCTACACTCCAACCCCCCTCACCGCAACTCCACTTTCACCCCTACACTCCAACCCCCCTCGCCTCAATTCCTCTTTCACTCCTACTCTCCAACCCCTCTCAATCCAACTCCTCTTTCACCTACTCTCCAAACCCCCCCTCACCCCAACTCCTCTTTCACCCCTCCTCTCCAACCCCCCACCCCAACTCCTCTTTCACCCCTACTCTCCCACCCCCCTCACCCCAACTCCTCTTTCACCTACTCTCTAACCCCACTCACCCCAACTCCTCTTTCACCCCTACTCTCCAACCCCCCTCACCCCAACCCGTCTTTCACCCCTACTCTCCAACCCCCCTCACCCCAACTCCTCTTTCATCCCTACTCTCCAACCCCCCTCACCCCAACTCCTCTTTCACCCCTACTCTCCAACCCCCCTCACCCCAACTCCACTTTCACCCCTAATCTCCAACCCCCTCACTCCAACTCCTCTTTCACCCCTGCTCTCCAAACCCCCTCACTCCAACTCCTCTTTCACCCCTACTCTCCAACCCCCCTCACCCCAACTCCTCTTTCACCCCTACTCTCCAACCCCCCTCACCCCAACTCCTCTTTCACCCCTACTCTCCAACCCCCTCACCCCAACTCCTCTTTCACCCGAACTCTCCAACCCCCTCACCCCAACTCCTCTTTCACCCCTACTCTCCAACCCCCCTCACCCCAACTCCTCTTTCACCACCACTCTCCAACCCCCCTCACCCCAACTCCTCTTTCGCCCCTACTCTCCAACCCCCTCACCCCAACTCCTCTTTCACCCCTACTCTGCAACCGTCCCTCACCCCAACTCCTCTTTCAGCCCTACTCTGCAACCCCCCCTCACCCCAACTCCTCTTTCACCCCTACTCTCCAACCCCCTCACCCCAACTCCTCTTTCACCCATGCTCTCCAACCCCCTCACCCCAACTCCTCTTTCAGTCCTATTCTCCAACCCCCCTCACCCCAACTCCTCTTTCACCCCTACTCTGCAACCCCCCTGACCCCAACTCCTCTTTCACCCCTACTCTCCAACCCCCTCACCCCAACTCCTCTTTCACCCCTACTCTCCAAACCCCTCACCCCAACTCCTCTTTCACCCCTACTCTCCAACCCCCCTCACCCCAACTCCTCTTTCACCCCTACTCTCCAACCCCCCTCACCCCAATTCCTCTTTCACCCCTACTCTCCAAACCCCTCACCCCTACTCTCCAACCCCCCTCACCCCAACTCCTCTTTCACCCCTACTCTCCAACCCCCCTCACCCCAACTCCTCTTTCACCCCTACTCTCCAACCCCCCTCACCCCAACTCCTCTTTCACCCCTACTCTCCAACCCCCCTCACCCCAACTCCTCTTTCACCCCTACTCTCCAACCCCCCTCACCCCAGCTCCTCTTCCACCCCTACTCTCCAAACCCCTCACCCCAACTCCTCTTTCACCCCTGCTCTCCAACCCCCTTACCGCAACTCCTCTTTCAGTCCTACTCTCCAACCCCCCTCACCCCAACTCCTCTTTCACCCCTACTCTGCAACCCCCCTTCACCCCAACTCCTCTTTCACCCCTACTCTCCAACCCCCCTCACCCCAACTCCTCTTTCACCCCTACTCTCCAACCCCCTCACCCCAACTCCTCTTTCACCCCTACTCTCCAACCCCCTCACCCCAACTCCTCTTTCACCCCTACTCTCCAACCCCCCTCACCCCAACTCCTCTTTCACCCCTACTCTCCAACCCCCCTCACCCCAACTCCTCTTTCACCCCTACTCTCCAACCCCCCTCACTCCAACTCCTCTTTCACCCCTACTCTCCAACCCCCCTCACTCCAACTCCTCTTTCACCCCTACTCTCCAACCCCCCTCACCCCAACTCCTTTCACCCCTACTCTCCAAACCCCCTCACCCCAACTCCTCTTTCACCCCTACTCTCCAACCCCCCTCACCCCAACTCCTCTTTCACCCCTACTCTCCAACCCCCTCACCCCAACTCCTCTTTCACCCCTACTCTGCAACCCCCCTCACCCCAACTCCTCTTTCACCCCTACTCTCCAACCCCCTCACCCTAACTCCTCTTTCAGTCCTACTCTCCAACCCCCCTCACCCCAACTCCTCTTTCACCCCTACTCTGCAACCCCCCCTCACCCCAACTCCTCTTTCAGCCCTACTCTCCAACCCCCCTCACCCCAACTCCTCTTTCACCCCTACTCTCCAAACCCCCTCACCCCAACTCCTCTTTCACCCGTGCTCTCCAACCCCCCTCACCCCAACTCCTCTTTCAGTCCTACTTTTACTGACTTTAATAGAAAGCAAACTGACCTTTGGAACCTATCAGGATTTGAATGAGATTTACAAATGATTCTAGTTGGGATCTTTCTTTCTTCTGTCCACTCGAGGAGTGCGATAACAGACTTTCTCCTGTGAATATAGAGCTTGTTGTGTATGTACCTTTAAGGGAATAACTGGTCTCAGACTGCAGTACCGGCAGTGACCACCCCTGTATAAAAGGCCCTAGCATGCTTCTGTAGTTTCAGACTCCAGGTTGTCTCCATTCAGTAAAGACTTGTTATAATCAACTCCTGCAGTCCGTGTCTCAATTATACACGGACATAATACTGGCGACGAGTAAGAAACTAACTTACCTGCAACTCGGCAGCACCTCAGACGACGTTATTGAAGGTTGAAGCCAGAAGAAATAAATAAAATAATAATCCAAAGAAACTCGAGAAACGGGCGTCGACCGTGGGCAACTGCCCTCCAAATCATCAAATTGAAAAGTGCAGGAGAGACTGTCGAAAGCCAGGCTTGGTCTCCAGTCTGTGGTTTCCCAGGTAATCGGGCTGGTGGCAGGTAGTGCACTGATCCTTCCTGGGCTGCGGTGGGCTAGAGCTCGATCGGGTGGCTCTGCAACGGGGCCGGGCAGCGGGTCGGGAAGCAAAGAGAGAGAGAGAGGGTGGAGCACACAGGGCGCGGCCGGTGCTTCGCAGCCGGGCAGCGTTCGGACCTAAGAAGAGGGAGGGAAGTGTCCCAGAGAGTCTGCTCCACGACGGGAACGGTTCTTCAATTAACGGAGCAAATATTGAAGCGCGATAGAAAAATAAAAATATCGCGGAGAGCGGCGTTGGCAGCAGCGATCGGGGAGGCGCGAAGACCATAGGGCGTCGCCATTACAGGATAGTAAAATAAATATAATTGCCAGCAACAGCGTTGGCAGCAGCGGCAATGGCGGGAAAGCGTGGGAGGCGCCATCTTAACTCGGCGGGGAAGAAGGAAAAGCGCGGGAGGTGCCATTTTGATCCATCGGGGATGAAGGCAAAGCGCGGGAGGCGCCATCTTAGATTTTCAAGATGCCAAAGACTGGCACTATCACTGCCTTCGATAATGCAATAGAAGACTGGACCACGTATGTGGAAAGAGTCGAGGTATATTGCGAGGCAAACGAAATAGCCGATGAGAAAAAGGCATCGGTATTGCTAAATTTAATGGGTGCATGAACGTACGGCCTATTGCGGGACCTGATTACTCCAGCCAAACCGAAGGCGAAGAGTTTTAACGAAATTGTTGCTATCCTACAGGAACACCTAAATCCTACACCGCTGCTGATAGCAGAAAGATTTAAATTCCACAGGAGAAATCAGCATAAAAATGAGAGCAATGCTGATTACCTTACGGAACTACGCAAGCTATCAAAGCACTGCCAGTTCGGAGCAGGACTGGCAGATACCTTATGGGACAAATTTGTCTGTGGACTCCTGAGTGAAGGAACCCAGAAGAGGTTACTCACAGAGAAAGAGCTGACGCTAGATAAGGCTTTCAGCGTGGCAGTATCGTACGAAGCAGCAGCAAGGTGAGCTGCGGAAATACAACAAAAGCCACAGGAACACGGCACCCATGAAATGACATGGGGATTTGCAAAATGTTATCGCTGCGGCAGAACAAACCATGACCAGAAGGACTGCTGGTCCAAGGACAAAATATGCAGGCAATGCGGAAAGATGGGACACATTGCACAAGTTTGCAGGTCTGGGAAGAAGACCAACGACAACAAAAAGGCTACTAAGGAACCGTACAGGAAAGTACAAAAGATGACGGACAGTAGTTCCAAAGACCAGATGAGCGATAGTGAATCTGGGAACAAGAGACTAAGCTGTCTCAAGCTTCACAACGTAATCGCAAAAGAGGATCACCGAACCATTTGGGTCACCCTCACGATAGCAGGGTCCCAAGTCAAAATGGAATTGGATACAGGATCAGCTCTAACCATCATGAATCGACGAGACTACGAGCGGCTATTCTCACACATACCCTTGAGAGAGACATCCATTGTCTTGAGGATGTATACGGGGCAAAAAGTATACCCCAGAGGAAAAATAAGGGTGCCTCTCGATTACAACGGCAAGAAAATACGGAAATTGTATCTCTACATTCTGCAAGATGATGGACCACCGTTATTGGGACGTGAATGGATCAGAAAGATAAGTTTAGACTGGCACTCCATTCAGGCACTGATGGTGGCTGGTTAAAAGGATGACGACGTCACTCCTGGACGATTGTCAACAATCTTAGCTGATGCCAAAGAGGTATTTCAACAAGAACTGGGCACTCTTAAAGGCGTAACCGCCTCGATAAAAATAGAGGAGAATGCAATTCCCAAGTTTTTCAAAGCAAGACCGGTACCATATGCAATTCGCCCAGCCGTCGAGGCAGAGCTGGAGAATCTGGAGAATGCAGGCATGTTATCTAAGGTAGACTGGAGCGAGTGGGCGACACCCATCGTTCCTGTCATGAAGAAAACGTTAAGCAATAAGTCTGAGGAGCCAGGGAAGGTTCGCATCTGTGGGGACTTCAAGGTGACGGTGAACCCAGTCCTTCACACAGTACAATATCCTCTTCCAAGGATAGAAGATATCTTCGCCTCACTATCTGGAGGGAAGCGTTTTACAAAAATTGACCTAGCACAAGCATATTTGCAGATGGAGGTTGAAGAATCCTCTAGGAAGTATCTCACGATAAACACTCACAAAGGTCTTTACCAGTATAATCGACTGGTATTCGGAGTAGCATCAGCTCCGGCGATATGGCAAAGAGCGATGGAACAAGTCCTGCAAGGGATTCCGGGGACTCAGTGTTACTTGGACGACATCCTAGTGACAGGTGAAGATGACAGTGTAGTAAACCACTGTTTGTATTCCTGTTTGTCCTGTTTGTATTCCACTGTGTACATGCCTGGACATGCCTCGGCTGACTCCTCCCACAGGTCCTAGTATAAAGGTGACTGCTCCCCAGCCCTTTGGATCCTGGACCGGTCGACCACTCGAGGCAGACCTCCATTCTGTTGTTAATAAAAGCCTTTAGTTACTCTTCTAACTCTCAGTCTTTTATGAGTAATTGATAGCGCATCAGACAGTGAACACCTTGCCAACCTAGAGCAGGTGCTCACTAGACTACGTGAACATGGGCTACGAGCCAATCGCCCCAAGTGCGAGTTTTTTAAGAAACAGATATCGTATTGTGGCCACGTGATTGATGAAGAGGGGTTGCATAAGTCCCCTGACAAAATTGAAGCGGTAGCTAAGGCTCCAGCGCCTGAAAATGTGTCGCAACTGAGGTAATTCCTCGGATTGGTGAATTACTACCATAAGTTTTTGCCGAATTTGTCACAATTCTGCCCTACTACGAATGGGAGTAGCATGAAAATGGAGCGATGAATGTAAGCGGGCCTTTCAGAAGAGTAAGGACCTAATCACTTCAAGAGAAGTATTGGCTCACTACAACCCATCACTACCGATAAGACTGGCGTGTGATGCGTCTCCCTACGGCATTGGGGCAGTACTGTCACATAAATTCCTTGATGGTTCAGAGAGGCCGATAGCTTTTGCGTCACACTCGTTAACTTCAGCCGAGTGTAACTACGCCCAGATTGACAGAGAGGCCCTCAGCCTGGTGTGGGAGGTGAAGAAGTTCAATCACTACCTGCACAGTCAGAAATTTACTCTACTAACTGATCATCAACCTCTCGTCTCCATTTTCAACCCTCAGAAGGGTGTACCGATAATAACGGCACAACAGCTACAGAGGTGGTCCCTTTTCCTAGGGGCACACCAATATGACATCGAGTACAAAGGAACTAAACAGCATGGGAATGCTGATGGATTGTCGCGCCTACCTTTGCCGACGGTGGAAGAAGAACTGGCAGTGGATCCAGTGGAGTTATTCCACTCGACTATAGTCGAATGTCTCCCTGTGACAAATGCAAACATAGAAAAGGAAACACGAAATGACCCGACACTCCCCTGGGTCTATGATTTAACGGTGAAGGGATGGCCAGCATATGGTGAACCACTGCTGCCAGCTTTCTCGCCAAGAAGAGAACAGCTGTCAGTGTGCAGAGGAACCTTGATGTGTGGATCCAGAGTAGTAATTCCACCCAAATTGAAGGATAGAGTGCACAATGAGCTTCATGAGGGTCATCTGGGAGGGGTAAAAATGAAGAACTTAGCCAGAGCGTTTGTGTGGTGGCCAGGAATCGATAGAGAAATCGAAGAGATGACCAAGAGCTGTACAGGATGCCAGAAGGTCCAAAACGCCCCACCACAAGCCCCTCTACATCCATGGGAGTGGCCCTCATCTCCATGGCAAAGGGTGCACATTGATTTTGCTGGTCCCTTTATGGACTCGATGTTTTTAATTGCGGTGGATGCACATTCAAAGTGGCCAGAGGTAATATAAATGTCCTCAACCACCACAGAAAAAACTATCACAGTCTTACGAACCATATTCGCCAGGAATGGGCTGCCTGAACAGATTTGCTCTGACAATGGACCACAGTTTGAGTCTGAAGAGTTCCGGAAGTTCTTAAAGAACAATGGTGTTAAGCATTACACATCCGCCCCATATCATCCAGCCACTAATGGATTGGCCGAGAGGTTTGTTCAAACATTCAAGAAGGCTATCAAGGCAATGTGTAATGAAGATATACCCCTACAACACAAGGTGGTTAACTTCTTGTTTGCCTACCGGAATGCGACACATGCGGTTACCAACCAAACTCCAGCCATGATGTTCTTCAATCGAAGACTACGATGCCGCTTGGATTTGGTTAAGCCAAACGTCAGAAGAGATGTGGAGAACAGGCAGTTTCAGAATATGAATGAAAGGCCGACCAGGAGTTTTAAGATAGGTCAACCAATTTTGGCCCGGGACTACCGCACAGAGAAATGGCAGCCAGGAACGATCTGTACACGGCAAGGACCTCTAATGCATACCGTGGACGTTGGAGAGAGCATTGTAAGACGCCATGCTGACCAGATTCTAGAGTCACTGGAAAACGTCAACTCCACACCACGATCTGATACACCTGGCGATGAAACCGAAGTACCAATTGCATCTACCGCAGAATCGGTGATATTGGAAGCAGACGAACCAAACAACGACATTGATCCCGACGCAACCTTGCCAGAAGAACCTGATATCCCAAAGAGGCGTTATCCAGACAGAATCAGGAAGCCTCCTCAAAGACTGAACTTATAATTGCTTAACTTCAACCAATGTATCTAGCAACCGTAATTGTAATTAGTTATTATTTAGTTGTTAAATGAATGTTATGTACTGTTTATCTAAAAGGGGAGGAATTGTTGTGTATGTACCTTTAAGGGAATAACTGGTCTCAGACTGCAGTACCGGCAGTGACCACCCCTGTATAAAAGGCCCTAGCAGGCTTCTGTAGTTTCAGTTTCCAGGTTGTCTCCATTCAGTAAAGACTTGTTATAATCAACTCCTGCAGTCCGTGTCTCAATTATACACAGACGTAATAGAGCTAGAGTATTGGGCCATGATGTGTTTACTTGTTCATCTTGTTGTCTCTAAAATTTGAGTCTTGTGGTTTCAGACACCAGATAATCAAGCTCACAACAACAGATTGTCTTTTACTGACTTTATTAACAGCACTGCAAAGATACAGACAGAGTATAGTTACCCGATTCAGAGAACAGAGATAATACAGTGGATTCAGAGCTCTCTTCTCCCCAGGTCTGTTCTAACAAGCTGCGACTACACTGGCGATATTTATATTTAACTTGTTTACTACATTATTGACCTGGCCCTGCCCAAACCATAACCACAAGGATATCTGTCATTGTTCTGACTGTGACCACAAGGCTGTGTCACTATCACACACACACACCGTTTTCTTGTTTCACATCTCCATACACAGACCATCTCTTTACACATCCCCTTTCTACACAATTGCAGCCGACATGAGCAAAGACATGAGGCTCATTAAAAGACACACTTATTCCATGACAGCAAATGTTACACTGGGACAAATCTTCAGTTATTTTCCATTACAGGCAAAATGCAGAGCGGTCCAGCAGCACACGGCACCTTAACAGAGTCTCATCGACCTACAATATAGAGCTGGAGCATTGGGCCGTGATCTGTTTACTTGTTCATCTCTTGTTCAATACATTTGCTGAGTGCATTTAAATTGAAAACCAGGTTCTGAGGCGTGATGCTCTATTCACACATCGAAGGTGAGAGAGATGCTGTGGGTCACACGCTAAGCCCAGTAGCTGAAAGCGATTAACAGACTGGGTTTTGTGTTTAGTGATCCCGGGCGTGTTACCGATACCTTCCCTGGATAACAAGGCTAGGAGAGGCACTCTGGAATGTATGGGGAGCTGGGACTTGTCCATGAGAGTAACCGAAGAGTAATCAGTAGAGGAAAAAGTACTTGAACAACTAATGGGACTAAAAGGTGACAAATCCCCTGGACCTGATGGCCTACATCCTCGGGTTCTAAAAGAGGTGGCTGCAGAGATAGTGGATGCATTGGTTGTGATCTTCCAAAATTCCCTCGTTTCTCGAACAGTCACAGCGGATTGGAAGGTAGAAAATGTAACCCACTATTCCAGAAAGGAGGGAGAGAGAAAACAGGGAACTACAGACCAGTTAGCCTGACATCAGTTGTCGGGAAAATGCTGAAATGCATTATTAAGGAAGTGGTGTCAGGGCACTTAAAAAATCATAACATGATTAGGCAGAGTCAACATGGAAAATTGTGTTTAATAAATTTATTAGAGTTTTTTGAGGAGTAACTAGCAGGGAACCAGTGGATGTAGTATATTTGGATTTCCAAAAAGCATTCGATAAGGTGCCACATAAAAGGCTGTTACGCAATATAAGGGCTCATGGGGTTGGGGGTAATATAGTAGAGAATATATACAGAGAATTGGTTAACAGACACAGAAGTAGGAGTAGGGATAAATGGGTCATTTTCAGATAGGCTGGCTGTAATTAGGAAGGTGCTGCAAGGATCAGTGCTGGGACCTCAGCTATTTACAATCTATATTAATGACCCAGATGAAGGGACCGAGTGTAATGTATCCAAGTTTGCTGATGATACAAAGCTAGGTGGGACAGTAAGCTGTGAGGAGAACACATAGAGTCTGCAAAGGGATATAGATAGACTAAGTGAGTGGGCAGTAAGGTGGCAGATGGAGTATAATGTAGGGAAATGTGAGGTTATTCACTTTAGTAGGAAGAATAGAAAAACAGAATATTTTTTAAATGGTGAGAAACTTTCAAATGTTGGTGTTCAGAGAGATTTGGGTGTCCTCGTACATGAAACACAGAAAGCTAGCATGCAGGTACAGCAGTTAGGAAGGCAAATGGCATGTTGGCCTTTATTGCAAGGGGGTTGGAGTATAAGAGTAAGGAAGTCTTGCTACAATTGTACAGGGCCTTGGTGAGACCACACCTGGAGTACTGTGCACAGTTTTGGTCTCCTTATCTAAGGAAGGATATACTTGCCTTAGAGGTGGTGCAACGAAGGTTCACTTGATTGACTGCTGGGATGAGCGGGCTGTCCTATGAGAAGATAATTGTGTAGAATGGGCCGATACTCTCTGGAGTTTAGAAGAATGAGAGGTGATCTCATTCAAACATTCTGAAGGGGATTGACAGGGTAGAAGCTGAGAGGTTGTTTCCCCTGGCTGGAGAGTCTAGAACTAGGGGGCATAGTCTCAGGATAAGGGGTCGGCCATTTAAGACTGAGATGAGGAGGAATTGAAAGATTTTTGGACTCGGGGGGAATCAAGGGATATGGAGATCGGGCGGGAAAGTGGAGTTGAGGTCGATGATCAGCCATGATGTTATTGAATGGCGGAGCAGGCTCGAGGGGCCGAATGCCCACTCCTGCTCTAATTATTATGTTATCTTATGTTCTTACACTGTGGGGGAGAAATTCCCCTCGAGCCCCGTTTGGGGCGCTAAATCACAAAAGCTGGAAAAGTTAGTGCCAGGCGCTAACCTCTTCCAGCCTCTCTGAAATTCCCATTTTTTGCTCCAAGAGGGAAGTGGAGCGGTAAACCAAGCTCTGCACATCCTCCTTGGAGCGCTGGAGGAGGGAAGGTCATGACCCGGGGCGATGTGCTCAGCAGCCCCACCAGTGGCCAAGCGTGGCGCTGCCGCCTTGCAGGGGCTCTTCCCTGAATTAAAGGGAAAGGCCCCATGCTGCGACCTCTGCAGATTTTCTTAAACTTACCTGGACCACCGAGGTGGGGTGCCGAGCGATTAGCCTGACACTTGAGCAGAGAGCCGGACTGACCGATCGCGGCACGGACCCCGCATCGAGCAGAGAGCCGGACCGACTGATTGCGGCACGGACCCCGCATCCGGAGGCGCAAAAAAGAAGTTTTTAAAAATGCGTCCAGTGACACTGGTGTTGTTAATAGTGGTTTCGAACCCTAATCACTAACTCCTAAGCCCACACCCTCCAATTGACTAGCCCCAACCACTAACTCCAATCCTAACCAATAACCACGAGCCCCAATCACTAACCCCAATCCTAACCAATAACCACTGGCCCCAACCACTAACCCCAATCCTAACCAATAACCACGAGCCCCAATCACTAACCCCAATCCTAACCAATAACCACGAGCCCCAATCACTAACCCCAATCCTAACCAATAACCAAGAGCCACAAACACTAACCCCTAAGCCCACACCCTAACCCCACAGCCCCTAACAACGGATCATTGACAGGGATCAATGGAGGAGCTAAAGACCTGATAATGGAAGCATTTTAAATAATTATCTTGATGAAAGAAATAGTGCAAGGTATGTTAGTAACAAGATATTAAATCAACTAGACCATCAAGCTCAGAAATTACTATTACAAAGATCAGAACCTTTCAAAGGTTATCACGTGCAGTACGTGTGGAGGAGTTTTACTAAATGAAATCCACAAAGGCTAATATAGATACAGATGATAACAGATTTCAAAACTTATGCAAGATAGTTCTATAAAGCTATGGTACAAAGGAAACTGTAGTTTAACTTAAAACATTAAAGGAAACTTAATAATTTAATTTACATTTCATTACCTGTGGAGATAATGCACTCCAGTCCCTGGGGTGTGCAGATGAGTTTACTCTTTTGATGCACACTTAAGCAAAAAATAACGTAACTTAAAAAACCATGAAATGAAACTTAACAAATTAAATTAAAATAGTGTTGGCCGGGGTGATGATGCACTCCAGTCCCCGCAGTGCCCACTGGTCACAGAAGGCCTCAAGCATGCCGGCAGACACTGTGTGCTCCACCTCCAGGGCCACCAGAAGAGAGGCAGGCAGTCGGGCCGAACGACCCCCTCGACCGCCCGCTGCCTGGACCAGTTGATGGCAGATGAGTGTAAGTGAGACACTACAGTTCATTCTATGACACCCACAAGTTGTGTACTCAAACGGAGCAAGTTTGGGGTTTGATGTGGTGGAAGGTGAACAAGATGAGAACGGAAATAATCCAGAGTAAGAAAAGGCCCAAAAATTAAACAGTCTGGAACAGAACATCAATTCGTCTTCTCTTATCATGGAACAATCAAATATTTGACACAATGTGTGTTTGAAACAAAGCTTATTTATTCACTGAAATAACAACAGAAAATACTGGAAATACTCAGCAGGCCAGGCAGCATCCGTGGAGAGAGAAACAGAGTTAACGTTTCAGGTCTGGAACCCTTCATCAGAACTGGAAAAAGCTGGAGATGTAACAGTTAAGGTAAGAGGCAGGAAAGTTATCCTGGGTGGATCTGAAACACGAAGGGTGGAAGTTCAGTTGGAATCCACGTGGAATAAGTCAGAACCGGAGACAGTTGCTGAGGAAAGAGATGTGGCTGTGAAACCGAGTCTTGGGAAATGTTGCAAATGGGGATGGCAAAATCATACAGCATAAAAAATGGGAGCAGAAGTTAAAGTTTGAAATTGTTGAACTCACTGTTGAGTCCAGAAGCCTATAAAGTGCCTAATCGAAAGATGAGGTGCTGTTCCTCGAGCTTTATTTATTCACCATTTATACAGAATATTAATCTCTTGCGCAGAAACAGGGGTTATTAAGATCAGCAGAAACAAACCATAACTACTAGAATGAACATGGTTCAGTCCTCAATCCGATCACAGTAAATCATGTTCCATTCACTAATCTGGTCTTTCAATGGGGGGCTTTTACCCAGCATTCCTCGTGGTGGACCACGTGCCGCACCCAGACTACAAGAGCCCAGTGCGCAGGCGCGGGAGGGGCCGGGTTATTGAGCATGCGCAGTGCGTTACTGGAGACGTGTAAGAAGTCACACAACACCAGGTTATAGTCCAACAGCTTTATTTGAAATCACAAGCTTTCGGAGCGCTGCTCCTTCGTCAGGTGAAGTCACCTGACGAAGGAGCAGTGCTCCGAAAGCTTGTGATTTCAAATAAAGCTGTTGGACTATAACCTGGTGTTGTGTGACTTCTTACATTTGTCCACCCCAGTCCAACACCGGCATCTCCACATCATTACTGGAGATGGACGGAGAGGAGCTGAAGCCGGGAGCGCGATGGTGCAGCGGATAAGAATCGCGACAGAGGGGAGTAATGGACCGGTAGGTAGGTGGGGAGGCTTCATAAACAACTCGTGCAGGAGGCAAGCCCTGAATAATAACCTGAAGATCCCGTGTTTGCAGTTGCGGGGATTTCTTCCCCTTACAGGCCCAGGTTAACGGCAGCCATCTTCGTAAAAGAGGGCGGAAAGTTTCAGTGCGACGTCACCCTATGCCTGAGACAAAGAGCCTTGCGTCCAATAAGGGGAATAAAGGCCCACAGCCTCCCCTGGCCCCTTGCCCTGAACAAGGGACTGGAGAAACTCGCTGCCCTGCGGATCAGACAATCAGCTGGCACTAGTCCCGCCCCTCGGGTTCCCCGATTGGTTGGAGGACCCGCCGCCGGCTCACACCTCCAGCCCCGCCCCGCTCGCTCCCTATTGGTCAGAAGCTCCCGTCAATCAGGCCGCGGGCCCGGGTCACGTGTCCCCGAGGAGATCACGTGCTCCATCCAACTAACGCCGCTCGGTCCGGGGCCTCGTGGACTCTCAGGTTTTTCTATTTCTCTTTATTCTCTCCCGATCCACCGCTCCCCCCGCCCACCCCGCACGATTCTCCACCCAATCGGAGCGGAGAAAACTCACTTTCCGTCACCGATCGCGACTCTGTAACCGACACAAGGCCATTCCCCGGAATTCCCCGCGCCGACTACGGATCCGAGTGCGCAGGCGCAGCTCTGAGTGGAGGAGTGGGGATTGGTCTCCTCTAGGCATGCGCGGTTGTTACCCTTGGTGACCGGGAGGGGTCGCTGTGCCGGACTCGGCCCAAACCGCCGCACCGTGTGCGCATGCGCGGACTATCGTCTGTCAATCAACCATCAAATGTAAGAAGTCACACAACACCAGGTTATAGTCCAACAGTTTTATTTGAAATCACAAGCTTTCGGAGCGCTGCTCCTTCGTCGGGTGAAGTGGAGAGATGCATAAAGACACAGCTTATATAGTCAGAGAATAATGCCAGATGATTACAGGTAATCTTTCTAACTGCCATTTATCACACCTCGGCAGAGAGATAATCACAGCAATCAAAGGTGTGAATGGTGTCCAAATAGGTAAGTCAGGAAAACATTACATCAAACAGCAATGAGGTGGGGTCAAATGTTGCAGATGCTGGGGTCTGTATGAAAAACAAAAAACAGACAAAAAAACATTTTTTTTTGCTGGAAATCACAGCAGGTCCGGCCGCATCTGTGTAGAGAGAACAAGCCAACGACGACTCGAGTCTGGGTGACCCTACGTCAGGTGGGGTTACATGTAGCATGACATGAACCCAAGATCCCGGTTGAGGCCATTCTCATGAGTGCGGAACTTGGCTATCAGTTTCTGCTCGACGATTTTGCGTTGTTGTGTGTCTTGAAGGCTGCCTTGGAGAATGCTTACCCGAAGATCGGAGGTTGAATGTCCTTGACTGCTGAAGTGTTCCCCAACTGGGAGGGAACACTCCTGCCTGGCGATTGTTGCGCGGTGTCCGTTCATCCATTGTCGCAGTGTCTGCATGGTCTCGCCGATGTACCATGCTCCGGGGCATCCTTTCCTGCAACGTATGAGGTAGACAACGTTGGCCGAGTCACATGAGTATGTACCATGTACCTGGTGGTTGGTGTCCTCACGTGTGATGATGGTATCTGTGTTGATGATCTGGCATGCCTTGCAGAGGTTGCTGTGGCAGGGTTGTGTGGTGTCATGGTCGCTGTTCTGAAAGCTGGGTAATTTGCTGCGAACGATGGTCTGTTTGCGGTTAGATGGCTGTTTGAAGGCGAGTAGTGGAAGCGTGGGGATGACCTTAGCGAGGTGTTCGTCGTCATCGATGACATGTTGAAGGCTGTGAAGAACAAGGCATAGTTTCTCCGCTCCGGGGAAGTACTGGACGATGAAGGGTACTCTGTTGGTTGTGTCCTGTGTTTGTCTTCTGAGGAGGTCTATGAGATTTTTTGCTGTGGCCCGTCGGAACTGTCGATCGACGAGTCGAGCGTCATATCCCGTTCTTATGAGGGCATCTTTCAGTGTCTGTAGGTGTCCATCGCGTTCCTCCTTGTCTGAGCAGATCCTGTGTATTTGCAGGGCTTGTCCATAGGGGATGGCTTCTTTAACATGGTTAGGGTGGAAGCTGGAGAAGTGGAGCATCCTGAGGTTGTCCGTGGGCTTGCGGTAGAGTGAAGTGCTGAGGTGTCCGTCTTTGATGGAGATTCGTGTGTCCAAGAATGAAACCGATTCTGAGGAGTAGTCCATGGTGAGTTTGATGGTGGGATGGAACTTGGTGATGTTATCGTGTAGTCTTTTCAGTGATTCTTCGCCGTGGGTCCATAGGAAGAAAATGTTGTCGATGTATCTGGTGTGTAGCGTTGGTTGGAGGTCCTGTGCAGTGAAGAAGTCTTACTCGAACTTGTACATGAAGATGTTGGCATATTGGGGTGCGAATTTGGTCCCCGTGGCTGTTCCGTGTGTTTGGGTAAAGAATTGGTTGTCGAAGGTGAAGACATTGTGGTCAAGGATGAAGCAGATGAGTTGTAGGATGGCGTCTGGAGATTGGCTGTTGTTGGTGTTGAGTACTGAGGCTGTCGCAGCGATGCCGTCATCATGGGGGATACTGGTGTAGAATGCCGAGACGTCCATCGTGGCGAGGAGTTTTCCTGGTTCAACTGGTCCGTGGGTGCTGAGTTTCTGTAAGAAGTCTGTAGTGTCGCGACAGAAGCTGGGGGTTCCCTGTACGATGGGTTTCAGGATGCCCTCGACGTATCCAGAGAGGTTCTCACACAGGGTTCCATTGCCTGATACGATAGGACGTCTGGGTGTGTTGGCTTTGTGTATCTTTGGGAGGCAGTAGAAATCAACCATCAGCTAGAAGAGGTCGCTGGTGAGACCAGTGAAGACTTGCATTTATATAGCGCCTTTCACCACCACCGGACGACCCAAAGCGTATACAGTCAATGAAGTACTTTTGAAGTGCAGTCACTGTTTTAGAAAGGCTGGCGGCACTAAAAGTTCGCAGCCATCTCAGAGTAGTGACCCTTTAATTACAATCTCGCAGAACAAGGAGAATCACTGTCCCTTTAACTACCACAAATCCCTGTGTGGAGGAGAGGGGGAGATACAGTCTGTCCCAGTAACTGTCGCAGAATAGAATTAGCAACCCTGTCCCATAAGGGCTTGACGCTCCCCCACTCCCTGCTTTTCCTCAAGTGTCTCATACTTAAAATTCTCATCCTTGTTTTCAAATCCCTCCGTGGCCTCGCCCCTCCCTATCTCTGTAATCTCTTCCAGCCTCTTCAACCTTCCGAGATCTTAGCGCTTCTCTAATTCTGGCCTCTTGAGCATCCCCGATTTTAATCGCTCCACCATTGGCAGCCGTGCCTTCAGTTGCCTGGGCCCTAAACTCTGGAATTCCTTCCCTAAACCTCTCCATCTCTCTACCTCTCTCTCCTTCTTTAAGATGCTGCTTAAAACCTATTTCTTTGACCAAGCTTTTGGTCATCTGACCGAATATCTTCTTATGTGGCTCGGTGTCAAATTTTGTTTTCTAACACCCGTGTAGAGCCTTGGGATGTTTCACTACCTTGTAGGCGCTTTATAAATACAAGTGGTTGTTGTTGTTGTTTCCTGAAACTAATAACAAATTCCTCAGAGGGAAAAAATCTTGTTCTTTTACTCCCAAAATATTAGAAAGTTTGTTCCACAGAAGCACGAGGTTTATCTGCTCTTATTCATGAATTTAAAAAGTCTCTATTAAAACCTGAGCCAGTGTGTTGTGAGACAAAGAGCCATGTGTCCAATAAGGGGAATAAAGGCCCACAGCCTCCCCTGGCCCCGGAACAAGGGACTGGAGAAACTCGCTGCCCTGCGGATCAGCCAATCAGCCGGCGCTAGTCCCGCCCCTCGGACTCCCCGATTGGTTGGAGGACCCGCCGCCAGCTCGATCCTCCAGTCCCGCCCTGCTCGCTCCCTATTGGTCGGAAGCTCCCGTCAATCAGGCCGTGCGTCCGGGTCACGTGTCCCTGATGCGAAGACGTCACTGCGACTGCGGGCCCGCGTCACGTGTTGCTGAGGAAGTCTGACCCGCTCCGGGAGGTTGACTTCGCTCCGTTCGCTTCCCGGGACCCTCGGACTCCCAGGT
Organism: Somniosus microcephalus; assembly: GCF_052327205.1. Lineage (NCBI taxonomy): Eukaryota > Metazoa > Chordata > Chondrichthyes > Squaliformes > Somniosidae > Somniosus > Somniosus microcephalus. The sequence continues at coordinate 103,807,269 of NC_140990.1, read as the reverse complement.
TTGTGTTTACCGTCAGTTATTTCCCCGTCCCTCTCCGTTCGTCCGTCTAGCTGAAAAAACTCGCTTTCCGCCGGTAATTTCGATTCTTCAACCGTTAACGACCGTTACCCAGAGTGTCGCCCCTGAGCATGCCCACTAGCAGCTGGTCCTGGGACTCTGCCCCTGAGCATGCCCATTAGCAGCTGCTCCTGGGACTCTGCCCCTGAGCATGCCCATTAGCAGCTGGTCCTGGGACTCTGTCCCTGAGCATACCCACTAGCAGCTGGTCCTGGGACTCTGCCCTTGAGCATGCGCACTAGCAGCTGGTCCTGGGACTCTGTCCCTGAGCATGTCCACTAGCAGCTGGTCCTGGGACTCTGCCCCTGAGCATGCCCACTAGCAGCTGGTCCTGGGACTCTGCCCCTGAGCATGCCCACTAGCACCTGGTCCTGGGACTCTGCCCTGAGCATGCCCACTAGCAGCTGGTCCTGGGACTCTGCCCTGAGCATGCCCACTAGCAGCTGGTCCTGGGACTCTGCCCCTGAGCATGCCCACTAGCAGCTGGTCCTGGGACTCTGCCCTGAGCATGCCCACTAGCAGCTGGTCCTGGGACTCTGCCCCTGAGCATGCCCACTAGCAGCTGGTCCTGGGACTCTGCCCTGAGCATGCCCACCAGCAGCTGGTCCTGGGACTCTGCCCCTGAGCATGCCCACTAGCAGCTGGTGCTGGGACTGTGCTGCCCCTGAGCATGCCCATACGGGGTACGACATTTAGGACTGAGATGAGGAGAAATTTCTTCACTCAGAGGGTGGTGAACCTGTGGAATTCTCTACCACAGAAGGAGATAGATAGATTTCTAGACACAAGGCATCAAGGGGTATGGGGAGAGAGCAGGAATATGATATTGAGATAGAGGATCAGCCATGATCATGTTGAATGGCGGAGCAGGCTCGAAGGGCCGAATGGCCTACTCCTCCTATTTTCTATGTTTCTATGCAATGTAATAATGACTAGATAATCAGTTTTTTTTAGTGATATTGATTGAGGGATAGATATTGGCCAGGACACCGGGGCTAATTCCCCTAATCTTCTTCGAAATAGTGCCCTGGGATAAATTACGTCCACCCGAGAGAGCAGACGAGGCCTCGGTTTAACGTCTCATCTGAAAGACGGCACCTCCGACAGTGCAGCACTCCCTCAGCACTGCACTGGAGCATCAGCCTGGATTTTTGCTCTCATGTCTCTGGAGTGGGACTTGAACCCACAACCTCTGACTCGGAGGCGAGGGTGCATTTATTCGCCGCCCTTCACGACCCCAGGATGCCCAAAGCGCTTCACGGCCAATTCATTGATTTTGAATTGCTGTCGCTGTTGTAATGTAGGGAAAGGTACCAGCCAATTTATACTCTGGGACCCTCCGTTGTTCCTTCCCCTGGCTTCCCTCAGAATCCTCGGATGGAAACGATCATGTCCCTGGGATTTGTCCCCCCTCCGTTTGAGGAACGTCTTCAGTCCCGTATCTTGTAGCTTTTAAAAGCTCTTTAGAATAATTTGTCCGTGACTACACTGTTGTGGAGTATTTTAAACCAACACTCGACACAAGGTTTTAGATCGATAGTCAAGTTGTCTTTATTGCACCGGTGGGGAAACAGTCTGCTCTGTCTTAGCCAGACCTTTCCAAATTGGTACAGCAAACACTACATTTTTATACATTACAATACACATGGCCATCTCATGCACAATTCATTCCTGCCACCCGATTGGACCTTGGCCCACATGCATCGTCACTGATTGGTTGCCTATGCCGCGTTACATTAAAGCACCACCTTTATTATCGTCCGTTATCCCACAAGCTGTTGTTGCACCTCTGACCTTTGTTTATGCCAGATGGGTCTCATCAACATTGTACTTCTGACTCATTGTCCTCCTTTCCTGCCTCTCTAGGCCTCTTTCATTGTTTTACTTTCCTGCCAGAACAGAACTTGCATCCTCTTAGGTCTCTTATGGTTTCCACATCCGACTATGTTATCAACTTAGAAAAAGCTTACTACTGCAAAAGGCCCATTAGATTATTGTCTTTAATACACCATTCAGTGAAACTGCCAGCGATGTCAGTTTAACTCTTTCCCCACTGCAATCCCCCCTTTTGGTACTTGGCCCTTGCCCAAGTTAAACCACATGTATAAGCATCGCTGTGCCTCCTGCCCCATGCGGTGATCAGGCGCTGGTTCGGGAGGCCCTGCATACCCATCATGTTTAGAGCAATCTTGTGTTTTCTGACTCGCTTTAGCTCTTTGTTTGGTCTGTTTCTTTTTACAAGTGGTGCATGCTGCTATTCCCCATCCTATAGCCATGACTAACTGTACTATCACTAATATATGAGAAATGATGCGGATCCATGGGTGTATGTTGACATTCATTCCCCAATCCCACAGCTTCTCATACCACGGGACGTCCTGTAGCTCTACCTCTATGTCCCTTTCTAATTCCCCAAGATTCCTTTGCAACACTATGTATTGTTTCATCATCTTACTTAAATCCTCTTTCATTTCTTGCAGATCCTTTTGCAGGCGGGGTATTGGGGCCCTACCGGATCTTCATAGTTAACCAACTCGTCCTTTAGACTATCTGGCACATTTAGTTTTATCTCGTCCCTTGAATGTACATACACCAATCTGGTGTGTCCAATTGTCACAGGGATCTTTGGCATAAAGCAAAAGTTAGGTATTGTGATTGCACATACAAGGTTACTATATTGGTACTCAGTCTCTGTGGTGGCTATACAATACTCCCCTTCGCCTCTATATCCCGAGCGGGTGTGATGGTGATCAACATGTGATAATTCCAACACACATCCCTCAGTCTTATTATAGCCGCACTCATCCTTAGGGCCTTCTCCTACCGGATGTGGGCATATCGTAAGCGTGCCTTTCCCGTGACATCCGTTTAGGGAGACTCCTCTCATAGTACCATTCTTCCTAATGGCATAGGTATCAATTGGATAGTATTGGAGGTATGTCTCACCCCTCACTATGCCTATGTTTGTTACCTGGTACTGTGGGTATGGAGTCGTGTCTAGCCCCACCACTGGTATCAGGAGTACCATGCCTATGATTGCTGTCACTCCTGCTTTACATTTTTGTATCACTGGATATACTCTGGTCATCCCTTTGAGGGTACAAGCACTCAGAGGGCCTGGATTCTGGCTCAGGCCATAGAGCTGTGTGCTGTTAATCCAGTCTGGTACCTCGCCTCGCTGTATCTGTGCCAGATTGTTTTTTAACTGTCCGGTGATCCATTGGCCATAGGCATGACTCAAGCCTCTCCCTACCCCGCCTTTTGCCTGTTCCTCATCTCTATGGTTTAGTTTGTTGATAATGCTGGCATGGTCCTCTAGAACCTTGATTCCCTCGAGTAATTTCCTTATCCTATCTCCTCCCAACTCTGATCCTTGTCGAACCAAACCAGCTTCCTTCTCTAAAATCTGTTGTATTACCCTTTGTAGTCGTTCCACATGACTCTGGACTCCTTGTATATCTAGGGCATTAATGAATGATGTCCCTGTGTTTATTCCCGTGAGTATATCGGTTCCTAAACTCCTCTTAATCCTTTGGTGGAATGCAGCATGTCCCCTAAAATTAGTCGCCCCTGTCGCATCAGCAGCTTGGTAATTACATTCTTCATCATATACTAGCTGGAGTGCCCTGCGGTGCCGAGGGTTTTTTGAGGGCATGTTGTTATGAAATAAGTAGAGGAGAGAGAGAGGGGGGGGGGAGAGGAGAGGGAGAGGGGGGGGAGAGAGGGGGGGGAGAAGAGTGAGAGAGAGGGGGGGAGAGAGGGGGGGAGAGAGGAGAGAGGAGAGAGGGGGGGGAGAGGAGAGAGGGGGGGGGAGAGGAGAGAGAGAGAGAGTGGGGGGGAGAGAGGAGAGAGAGAGGGAGAGGAGAGAGTGGGGGGGAGAGAGGAGAGAGAGAGGGAGAGGAGAGAGTGGGGGGGGAGAGGAGAGAGTGGGGGGGGAGAGGAGAGAGTGGGGGGGGAGAGGAGAGAGTGGGGGGGGAGAGGAGAGTGGGGGGGGAGAGGAGAGTGGGGGGGGAGAGGAGAGTGGGGGGGGAGAGGAGAGAGGGGGGGAGAGGAGAGAGGGGGGGGAGAGGAGAGAGGGGGGGAGAGGAGAGAGGGGGGGAGAGGAGAGAGGGGGGGGGAGAGGAGAGGAGAGAGGGGGGGGAGAGGAGAGAGAGAGTGGGGGGGAGAGAGAGGAGAGGGAGAGGAGAGAGTGGGGGGGAGAAGAGTGAGAGAGAGGGGGGGAGAGGAGAGAGAGAGTGGAGGGGAGAGAGGAGAGAGAGAGGGAGAGGAGAGAGGGGGGGAGAGGAGCGAGAGAGAGGGGGGGAGAGGGAGAGGAGCGAGAGAGAGGGGGGGAGAGGGAGAGGAGCGAGAGAGAGGGGGGGAGAGGAGCGAGAGAGAGGGGGGAGAGGAGCGAGAGAGAGGGGGGGAGAGGAGCGAGAGAGAGGGGGGGAGAGGAGCGAGAGAGAGGGGGGGAGAGGAGCGAGAGAGAGGGGGGGAGAGGAGCGAGAGAGGGGGGGAGAGGAGCGAGAGAGGGGGGGAGAGGAGCGAGAGAGGGGGGGAGAGGAGCGAGAGAGGGGGGGGAGAGGAGCGAGAGAGGGGGGGGAGAGGAGCGAGAGAGGGGGGGAGAGGAGCGAGAGAGGGGGGGAGAGGAGCGAGAGAGGGGGGGAGAGGAGCGAGAGAGGGGGGGAGAGGAGCGAGAGAGAGGGGGGGAGAGGAGCGAGAGAGGGAGCGAGGGGGGGAGAGGAGCGAGAGAGGGGGGGAGAGGAGCGAGAGAGAGGGGGGGAGAGGAGCGAGAGAGAGGGGGGGGGAGAAGAGTGAGAGAGAGGGGGGAGAGGAGAGAGAGGTGGGAGAGGAGAGGGGGGGGGAGAGAGAGGGGGGAGAGAGAGAGGGGGAGAGGGGAGAGGGGGGAGAGGAGAGAGAGGAGGGAGGGGGAGAGGAGAGAGAGAGAGAGGGGGAGAGGAGAGAGGGGGGGAAGAGGAGAGAGGGAGAGAGGGGGGGAAGAGGAGAGAGAGAGAGAGGGGGGGAGAGGAGAGAGAGAGGGGGGGGAGAGGAGAGAGAGAGGGGGGGAGAGGAGAGAGAGAGGGGGGGAGAGGAGAGAGAGAGGGGGGAGAGGAGAGAGAGAGGGGGGAGAGGAGAGAGAGGGGGGAGAGGAGAGCGAGAGAGAGGGGGGGGAGAGGAGCGAGAGAGAGGGGGGGGAGAAGAGTGAGAGAGAGGGGGGAGAGGAGAGAGAGGTGGGAGAGGAGAGAGGGGGGGGAGAGAGAGGGGGGAGAGAGAGGGGGGGGAGAGAGGGGGGGGAGAGAGAGGGGGGAGAGAGAGAGGGGGGAGAGAGAGAGGGGGGAGAGAGAGAGGGGGGGAGAGAGAGAGGGGGAGGGGGAGAGGAGAGAGAGGGGGAGAGAGAGGGGAGAGAGGAGGGAGGGGGAGAGGAGAGAGAGAGAGGGGGAGAGGAGAGGGGGGGAAGAGGAGAGAGGGAGAGAGGGGGGGAAGAGGAGAGAGAGAGAGAGGGGGGGAGAGGAGAGAGAGAGGGGGGAGAGGAGAGAGAGAGGGGGGGAGAGGAGAGAGAGAGGGGGGGAGAGGAGAGAGAGAGGGGGGGAGAGGAGAGAGAGAGGGGGGGAGAGGAGAGAGAGAGGGGGGAGAGGAGAGAGAGAGGGGGGAGAGGAGAGAGAGAGGGGGGGAGAGGAGAGAGAGAGGGGGGGAGAGGAGAGAGAGAGGGGGGGAGAGGAGAGAGAGAGGGGGGGAGAGGGAGAGAGAGGGAGGAGAGGGGGGGGAGAGGAGAGAGAGGGGGGGGAAGAGGAGAGAGAGGGGGGGGAAGAGGAGAGAGAGGGGGGGAAGAGGAGAGAGGGGGGAGGAGAGAGAGAGGGGGGGAGAGGAGAGAGAGGAGGGAGGGGGAGAGGAAAGAGAGGGGGGGGAAGAGGAGAGAGGGGGGGAGAGGAGAGAGAGAGAGAGGGGGGAGAGGAGAGAGAGAGAGGGGGGGAAGAGGAGAGAGAGAGGGGGGGG